>NW_009942159.1:47323-74070 GCF_000696875.1 Nestor notabilis | reverse complement strand
CCCCTGATGAACTGCATGGGGTAATTTTTGTTAGTTTTCTGATGGCAGAATCCCTAGTAGTTTTCCACCAAAATCTAGAAGAGCTGAAAAGAAAATTATTTCTTGTTTTAATGCTTCTCAGTATTTCCCTCCTTAAAGAAAGCATAGATGTTTTTCTTAGCTTGCTTTCCACTTCTAAAATGTATTATTTAACTGCATAGTCTGTGCTTGTACTTAGAGCAATCAGAACTTCAGAGTTCAGCATTATAAGAAGTGGTATAAGAAAAATAAAGTAATTTGTGTTAAGACAGAGCAAACAAGGAAGAGTATTTTCAGGAAGCAGGAAGGAAAATATAACACCTTAAGAAAACATAGCCATTTGTAAATCATATATTCTAAAAAAAGTTATCTATTATATACCTATTACATTCACAAGTCACAGCTAGGCTTCCCATCTTGTACAGAGTTACCTACTGCCCTCAGTCATATTCTTTTCCTTTAATGTGCCTAATTTTTGCTTGGTTGATTTCAGTGATCCCATATTCCCATATGTTCACATTTATCTTTATCCACTCCCCAAAACCACTTTTGTACAAATTTCATAATGAATTCACTAGAATGTTGTGATAAATTACTGTATTAGTGAATATGTAAAGAAATGTGTCCGTGCTGACTTAATTACCAAATTCAGAGCTTAGTCCACCCACCCATACGATTGCACAAGTTTAAGTGAAAACTGAATTTGACTGCTGGATATTACAAAAAAAGTACTATCAGAATCATCTGGGGTATGATAAATGTGATCAAACATAATTTTAAATCTTATTTTAGAATACTTAAAATGTAATAATAATAAAAAGACATCCAAGCCACAGTATGGAATGGATTATCTGAGAGAGAGATGAATAGGCCTTTTGAGTCTGCAAAAGAGAAGGTTTAGAGATTATGATAGCAACCTGTAGGATGATGAGATTCTTGCAGAGGATGGATAGGAATTGCTTGTTCCTTCTTGCTCCTTGTGGAGAAACAAGGAGCTATCAAAGCTTGTGGAAGTGAGGTGCTCACTTTAAAATAAGAGAGTTTTGTTTGCTCAAAACTTATCAAAGGAAGTTTTTTTACACAACAGTTAGCAAATATATGGAAATCTATACCAAAGGAAGATGTCGCTTGAGCCTGATGGAGGCAATTTTCAGAATGCAAGTTCAAGCCAAGATAGTTGACTATTTTGCTTTTAATACAAATAGAGTATCAAGTAAAATTCCTAAGATGAGCACTTTAAGGAGCTGAATCTCTTATAATGCTGATAGATAACAAATACTATTACAAGAAATCAAAGCAATGGGAATAGCCACAACTAAAAGACAGTATAGACAATTACAGCTTAGCTAGCTGAAGAAATCTTTAACACTTACTAAACTGTACTACTGTTGTACCACATGGACGTGGTAGGGCAGGTACAGGAGGTAACTTTCCCTCAATGCTGACTAATTTCTAGAGTCAAGAGAGAACCACAAGTCACAGCTTCCTCAGCTGTTCAGCTCCTGCATATCCAGTCTTTACAGTCTATTTGTTGGATAACACCAACTTCCACAACAGCCTCAGCACATCTGGGAAGTATGCCTTTCCACCTCTCAGGAACTGAGAGAGGCCAGAAAAGTCGAAGTACTTCTGATGTAGTTAGAAAATCCTGATGCAGTTCAGTTAGAAGATTCACATCAGCAGATCCTACCTTAACTTTCTGTTAGCCAGCCACAGACACCAAGAACTTTTCAACAGTGAAGAACAGAAACCACCATCTCCTCAACTGTGGTTTATGGAGGCTTCTCAGCATTTGAACAGGTTAAAATTCTCTCATGGTGTGTCTATCAAGGGGACTTTGCATGGATATAGACCCATATACAGATTGCTACTTAGACTAGCCTAAAAATGATACCTAGGAAGTGGGGAAGTGTAGTATTTCTGAAGTAAAACTAGCAGTCTGGAAGTGGCATAAGTGCTTTTTCCAAGGCTTTTTCTAAGGTGGTGACTAATCTCAGGAACTGAACACCATATCCCAAACAGTGGCCATAAACTTCTCCCCTAACATGATAGGGTCAACATCCTTGGGTACATTTATGGCTGTAAATTAAACGGGGAAAAGCCTGAAGCCCTGGCACTTGCTCGTTAGTAAGACTGCTTCACGGTGGAAACTAACTTCCCTAGATAATGTCTGGGCACAGGCCAGGGACTGTTCCCAATAGGCAGTACTGACAAAGCAATACTGTTATCTGGGATGAGAGAGCTTGACTGTATGGAAGGAAGCCATTCTGTGCCAGTTAGCCTCAGGGTCAGAAAACCTGACCTTGTTTAGTTTAGTATTACAGAAAGAATACTTCAACTGGAAGGCAAGAGGAGGGTAAGACAAAATGCAGATGGAGAACACAGGCGGTTGATCTGTGGGTGTAGGAGGAGACATACTGGGTGTTCTCAACAGAAATTTTGAGATTTGATTGTGCAGATAATACTTATTCTCAGATGATCCACTATTGCACAGATCCAGTCTTTGTCATCTCCTAAGCACGATCTCAGATCCTAGGGGGCATTTCTCTAAAAGATCCCTGCGTAGTTTGGAAAGCCTGAGAACAAACACGAGGACAGCTTCCAACTACTTAAAGCAGAAAGGGATCATCTGTTCTGTATGTACATGTAGAACAGAACCATGAGTAGTGGCTTTAAATTCTGTCCAAAGATTCAGCTAGACTAGAAAACCTTTGTAATGGTAATAAGAGTGAGGAACTGGTATAGGCTGCCTGGGGAAGTGGAGAAGTTTTGTCGCAGCAAAACTGTGAGAATGGTCAAGTGGTATAGGTAAGAGGCTCCTGCAAGCCTCTGGGTTTTGGTTTTGGGTTTTTTTTTTTTTTTAATTTTTTTTTTTTTTTTTGTCTCTTGGTCTTTACAAATACCTGAGTTGGTAATGTTAAGATTTATTGTAAAAGTGTTGGTTGCAAGGGACCATCTGATTCCCATGCTGTTGTTGCTTGAAAACTGCATCTTGAAACAGTGCAGTGCCCACTACCTAAGGTAAATTGGTACAGTTCTGTAGCCTGGAGGGCCTCCACCAAGTAGCTCACCAGTGGAAGCTGTGTGTGTATAAACCTAATTTTGCACCAAGGGGTCATATCTGTCCTGATGTTTATACCATGCATCTACATTTACATACGGTTCTTGAATGGAAATAGCCTCTATTCAATTCTTTTGCTATACTTCCTTCAAATTGAAACCCCACATAAGGGAAGAGTGGGTAACGTCAACTTAGCACATTGAAGTCAATAAAGAAGAGGGGCAAAACAAATAACATTAGTACCATTTGTTTTCTAAATTTACACATTTCCTACTCTAATCTGATGTTTTCTTTCCTAGTGTTATCGCTTATGTGCCTTCTGGTTTTTGAGAGTTATCTTCTGTTTTTTGAGAGTTATCTTCTGTTTTCTGTACGAAGACACAGTTCTCATTCAGAGGACAGGATCTCTCAGGGTAGTCATTAACTACCATAAGCTCAGTGTATTACTAGAAAGTTATTCATGTTACTGATTGCAGCCCAGAAGCGGTTTCCAGAATGTTTATGTTGGATTTAGCATCTTCCCATATCAGATATTTCAGGTTTTACTAAAAAAAATAATGAGATTAAAACCTCACCATCATAGCAGGCAGGTCCCTATGACTTCTACAGCAATCTATGGTATTAAAATTATAATAGCTACATTTTATGAATTAATTCACATCATGCTGCAATGGACAGTGACTGGCTTTGCCAGAAATGTAGAGCAACAACTTAGCCTTTGTCCTTCAGTGTTGTTAGCCTCCTGATTTACTTCCTTTAAATTGAGGAAATAATCAATAATACCAGCTGCAGCTGTTTCGGTCCCTTTGTCTGCCAGCCAATCAGTTTCAATTGCAAAATCAAAATCACAAAGAAGCCTGCAGTCATGGAATTAGTGAAGTCCAGAGACTTATGACATAATACAGTCTCTAAGCTTTTAAGACTAGGGACTCTGCAACGAGAGCAAGGTAAGTCCTTATACCCCTCTGCCTTGTTTCTCCCTTCATGCAAATGAAAATACACCCGCATATGCAAACACGTAGCCATGTTTACACATTTTTGATCTATCAAGCTAATGTACATAATATTGGAAAGTTTGTTTGGGTGGGTTTTTTTGTTTTCTTTTGTTGTTGTTTTTTGTTGGAGTTTTTTTGGGGGGATGGGGAGGATATTCTGTTTTTAACAACTTTAAAAGGATGTTCACAGCAGTAGATGATGTATAAAGGGGAAATATTTGGATATTGGACTTCCAAATATAGACTTCCAGTTACAGACTTCTAAAGTAGAGTTGCATTACAGGATATGTACACTGGACCATTATAGAGCTAAGTCATGGTTATTTAAACTATATATGAAAACAGATATTTATCCACCTGTTCTAGTCAGACACAAATAGTTCTAAGGATTGTGAAATGGCAGTTCTAGAACCTCAGTGTTAATTATGCTAACATGGGACCACTTGCCTTCTCTTGATACATTCAACTTAATTTTTGAGACTTCTTTATCTTTTTAGCTGCTGTGCTGCTCACCTGGAGGTTAAAATTACCTACTTATGAGCATAGACATAAAAAGGACTTCTTCCTCACTGTAATACTTACGGGTATGCTGGAATATGTTTTTATGGAGGTTCCCAGAACTTGCAATAGAGGCAAATAGGTGGCCAGGATTCCCTAGCTGTTAAGGTATAGTTAAGTTCAGCAAACTGGAGGAGAGGTAAATTAACAGCTCATCTCTCTTCATTAAACCAGTTTCATGAGAGAGAATATGCTCATTTCCTATGTACTCAATATAAATTTTCTTCCATTTAATTTGTTTAACAAAGCAATTCTGTCTAAGATAGATTACCTTCTAAAACCAAAAACTTGATCCTTAATTAGGATAGTATTTTAAAAGAAAACAGCAATAATATTCCAAAGTCAAGGAAACCTAAATTGCATGCCACCTTGTTCCTCTGTCAGAGCTCATGTAACATCTTTCATGGTCATTTATGCCACTCTTCTCTGACAGACAGAATAGAGAAATCTATGCTATAATAGCTGCTCTGAATGTACTATCTCCTAGCAGTGCTCTGTAAAGGTACTTGGGAAGCTCGGGTCTAAATGAGGTGGGGAATCATGAATCCCACCTGAGCCTGTACAAAGTTAAACCACATACACTATGGTGTTTCTGGGAGTTCTTATTACTGATTCATAAATAAAGAGATAAGCAGATGAAATGGCAATATTTAGCTCTTTTTGAAAAATATTTTCATGGATCTGAAAGTGAAAAAAGTGAAAATACAGTGGGTTGGGTTTTTTTTCAGGTAGAACTAACATAATTCACAACTGCTATTGAAAGTGATGGTTGCAGTACATTTTTGACTGTGAGTTTGTTTTTGACTGATATGGCTCATACTGAGTTGTAATGGCTTGTACTTTGCTAATACCTTTGCTTGTCCTTGCTGAAAACATGTTTTCACTGTCATGTTAGAAGCAATCTAAAATTATGAATTGTTAAAAAATGTTTTGTGAAGGCTCATGATTTAATTTACCATTATTCGGTTTATCTTCAAATATTGAAGTTGGAATTCATCAATATAAAGGCCAAACACTTCTGAATGTGAGTGTGGAAAATGGCATAGAAAAATGTATATAAGTAGCTACTGTTAAAATACTTTTCTTTTTAAATTCAAGTTGTGTTCCCTTAAAATTAGTAAGTCTTGTGGAAAAGATATTTTTCTCTGGGGGGAAAGAGGGGAGTGAAAATATTTAATAATTAGTAATTTGTAATTATAATCTATTGAAAACTTTAGAAATTATAATACTATGTTGTGAGAGCTAGAGAATTGAGGAAAATTATTTCAAAGATCAAGTTTCGATAAATGTGAAGACAATTTTCCTAACGTTTTCAGAAAAATGTTAACTACAGCAAAATACTGTTGTGTGGGAAGTTATAAATAAAGGAATGTGGATCCTGTGAAACAGAAAAATAACATAATCCAGAAATTTGAGGCTTACCATCACTTGTGTGGTTTTCAGTATCTAAACCCTTTTGTAGGTTCTTCCTTGAGAGACATTACTCTCTCTTATGAATTTGTTGTAGATGGAATTTAATGTAGCATACAATAATATTACTGGTACTTTATTCCTGCAGACTGTGGGTCTGTTCAGCAAAGTGCTGTACTCAGTGCGGGGAAAGTCAGAGAACGCACTTGTGATTATCAATGTGCTCTGCTGTAGCCATCACTACTATTCTTGTATCTTCTTTTGTTGCAGCAGTAAGAAGCAGGTTCTTTTCCCATTTCTAAAGACATAATCTAGTCTCTCTGACTGACTGGAAATGTATCTTTTACCATCAGTATAAAATTTGGTTATGTTCAGACCTTCAGCACTTCATCATGCTTTAAGAAATGTTTGGCTGGGATTTGGGATTTACGTTTCAAAGATAACACCATGCCATGTTTCATTCACCTAGCCGGGTTAGTTATCTTAGAAAATTTTTTTTAGTTATATATATCTGATTTGTACAGACATTTCAAAAGGTGATACAATAAAATGCAGGTTCCATTTTTTTAGTTTGGGTAGAATAAGAACTAATAAAAATTACAACCATTGTGGAACAAATGCAGAATTTCTGACTAAAACCATACATAACACAACTGAAGTTTGGTTAGCTGAGTTAGCAAAGAGATAGCTGAGGTAAATCTGATCCAGATTTGTCTTTTAATGCATACAAATCCTATAGTTAGTATAGCCAAAATTCTGGGAACCTGAGGTCTTTTAATGCTCCATGACATTTGCTAAATGACCCCTTGTAAGTTTGATTTTCCCTGGGAGAGAAGAGGTGGAGACAGATTGTACAGACAATCTAATTCTACAGTTGCAAATGCAAACTTCAGTAAATCAGGAAGGCAGATATGGCATGTTGATTTTTTTCATTGAATTGTTTCCCAGATCAGTCAAGAGATCAGAGCTTGTTTGTTTATTTTTCTCAAATGCTTTTCTTTATGCAAGTGTAATACGAGTATTTGTGCTTTTACTTCTTCTCCACCCCTCTTTTGCATTACTTTTCTTTGGGGAGAATTTCTCCAATACTTTCCCCTGTCAAACTCTACACTCTACTGCAAAAGCTTACTTCAGCCAGGTTTCCATCACTATAAAATGTCTGCTCTTTAAAAATAGAGGGCTCTATATTTTAGCTTGGAACATGTTCCTGTGTGTCTTTTACTGATTTTGGTTTTATTTATTGAATTTTAGTAGGCATTCTGTGTATGGATTTACACATGCTTTTTCTTCTGAATACATGATGCAGATCAATTTAGGGAGAGAACAGTTTGATGCTAACATAGCACACACTGAGGTAGAACTTCTTTAGTCCTTATTGGGTCCACATCAAACAGCACATGTTATACAGAGGAGCAGCAAAAAACATGTTACTACTTCGAAATCGGATAAAAAGTGCCTTGCTGCCTGCTGTCATGGTATACTGTTTTCAAGCATGATTCTCTGTGATTCTCTGATCAATATCATTTATTGTTTCATTCAGTATTTGCTGAAGGAGTGGTTTTGTTTCCACCATAGGGTGCTGTGTTCTTTCAGATCACTAGAGTATTATACTGTCACTGTCTATTACACAGTAATTCAGTGTTTTCATCACTCTACCGGGAGTGTATAATCCAGCTACAGAAATTCCCCAGGCCAAAACATGACATTCAGGAAGTTTCAGTGACAAAAAACATTTTAAATCTCATCCTAGTGTTCCATTTGTAAAAGTAGATTAAGCACATATCAAACTTTGATAATTTGATTGTATTTGATTTAGGAACAGTTTCATTTTCCAGATAAACCTCGACTTTCAAGAAGTTAAAGGCATAATTCTTGGGCATGGGACATTCAGATTAATTAGTATGTATTATAATGTTTCACTATGCATCACGGCATTTCTTAAGATCAGCAGGAGGAAGTCATCCAATCAATTCTTTGAAACAAATTTTAATATCAAAATATTAGTATTAATAGATGGATCCCATGAATCTAAATACAACTTAACTTGTGATTGAGGTGCCTAAAATCCATCTGAATCGCAGACAAAGATCCAGTACTTTTAATTTCTCCCGCTGTCTGGACCTTCCAGGCACCAAAATGTGTTAAGCACGTCTCATTTGCCTGAAACTGCCTGCTTGGTTAGTTGCTGATGATGCCTGTGACTTCTAGCATTCATCTGGGGTGCTAGAAATGTATTTCCTACCCCAAGCTCTGTTGTGACTCCCCAGACAAGGAGATACCCAAGCGCCACACTAGTCAGGAGCACAGATAACTCACTCTGGTGCTTTACCTTTTCCACTAAGGACTGCTAGTTAGGATCCTCATCCAGCAAAGATGCCTAGGTTCTGCTCTTTCAGATTGCACGTAGCTGAACCCATGTTTCCTCTTTTCAGGAATACTTTTTCTTCCTTTCCTCCTAATTCCATGACAATTATCTTTATGCTTACACACCAATGGTCCCCTAGCATGCTATGGAAACTTCTTCTGTATGGCTTAGATCCTGAAGGCATCCCCTAGTACCAGGGGCTAATCAGTAAGCACTACGCTGTGGCTACAATTCTCTTTCCTAATGAAAGGCAATCTTGATGTGTCAGTGTCCACCTTGTAATGTGGCTGTGAGGATCAGAGTCTAAGTGGAAGGAACTGTCTGACTCACGCTATTTCCCTGTGGAACCAGTGGAGAGAGAGACCAACCTAACTTGGACATCTTCTTGAGTCTTGAGGTAGATTTCTCTCTTTTGATGAGACAGGGAACTCAGGTGTTTGTAGAAGGGTTGTATATACTCATCTCCTCAGCTCCTTCCCCCTCCAGCCCTCCAGTGCCCTCTGAACAAGATGCTAGAATTCAGATGCAGTGGATTTCTACCTATTGTAATAGTGAATAAACCAGTTAAGTTTAAACAAAATTAAAATATACTGCATTTTAAAAGGAGATACTGAGATACTGTGACATTAAAAGAATCAGTGTGCCAGGATCCAGTAAGCAGTATTAGTAAGAGGTGACAGGACATGGAAAACAGCATAGAATGAATGATACAATAATAAAGGCACAGCAGATGGCAGTTCTGGTACTAGGAGTACCAGCATAGTTCTCCATAAGCTGAGAGAATGAAGGAATTAACATGAAATAAGAAAAAAAGGAAAGTACCAGTAAGTATATATTATGAATTTTGCTAACAGAAAATACAAGACCAGAAAATACTGGCACTTTTCAGAGGAAGTGAAAGCCAGTGATAGAAATCTGACCTGAGTAGTAGACTATAAACAAGGCAATGCATGCTTCACCATAAGAAATGGTCATTGTTATGAAGGGTTTGGTTTGGGAGAAGTTGGTTGGTCATTCTGAATCTTCTTCCACTGCTTTTTGCTGTGTAAATTATGGCTACAGTTGCATGTCTGGTACTTAAGAAACTATCAGTACTATTTCCAAATTATTTCCCTTAAGAGTAATTTGTGGGCATGGAAGGAGAAGGGAAGGAGATAGTGTTTGCTCCAAATACCCTTGTCGGCAAGTGTGGCTGTACCTTCTAAAAAGGCATAGTCGCTTTCCTCTGTTAGATGGTACATCCATGCATCTGCATCAATTTAGGATGTTTTGGTACTAACCAAGAAAAAAGGGGGAACTTGCAGTTTTTTGGAAATATTCATTGAGTTGGTTCTTTTTTTTAAGTGTTTTACAGGTTTGTTTTTCTTCTCCTCCTTCCTCACTTTGTTTCCAGGTTGGTTTTCTTTTTCAGTGTGAAAACAGTGAGTTAATGTTTAATAAGGATCATTTGAAATGAGTGATAATAAAGTAAAAGAATACCTAGAAAGACTAAATATATACATAATACAGCGGGGCCAGATGATGTTCAGTCAAGGGTTCTTAAAGAACTGTCACAATAAATTGTGGATCCACTTGCCATAATTCTGACAAGTCATTAAGAGCAGGGGTCTTGAAGAAGAGCAAATGCTTTGCCAATTAGTTGTAAACTGGCGGATTAGACCACCTGGTCCAGCTGTATCTGAAACTTTTTTACCTTAAAGTTTTCCTCCCAGATCTTTATTCCTAGTCTACTGGATTCACAGTCTGTAACAAAGACAAATAACTGAACATTTTTATATAACACAGAAAAGGAAAGAATACACAAACAAAAACAAGCCCCACAAGCCTGATTCAGTCTTTAAGTCTAGTTGTATAGTTGCTATTTGTGAAGCTCACTCTCTTCAGGTATTTTTCATTTTCAAAGGATCTTTTTATACCTTTTCTAAGTTACTTGTGAGCCTCAGCTGTGCTTTCAGCACAGAAACAAGTTAGAGAGATTCAAAAACATAAATAGTCAAAAAGATACCACTATCAATGATCATGTTTGGCCATCCCATAAAGGAAAATGCTAAATAAAATGCCTTCAGTTTTTAAATGAGTGCAATAAGTATAGGAAGTATTATTAACACTGTTCATTTTCAAACACAGTGTTTAATTTCTTTCTACAAGCAAGCAATAACACTCATAATTTCAAGTCTTAAGTTGGAGTGTCTTACACCAAATGTGAATTTAGGTTGTAACAGTCACAATTTGGTTAAAATCGAGGACAGTTAGCTAAGGAAATATCATCAGAGATTTCATATTAAAATTTGATAAGTATTTTCATCAAGTGTCTGTAATAATTCTTAGGGGGGTTTTTTTCAGTGATTCAGACTATTTTACATACTTCTAAAATATACATTTAATTTGGTGTAGACAAATACTGTATTGGGGTGAAAATAAAATGTATCGAACCAAACATCATCTGTAGATTTATTAGCTTTTATTGCACGGTATGAAAATAAAAATTCCATGTTGATCCAACATGCTTCAATATCTATTCAAGTACATACTTTAAAATGACCAGATAGAGGCTTCTGTTTACCGGTGAAAGCCAGAAAATACCATGCCAAACAGCTGACTGGACTGTGATTTTTTTTTTTTTATTATTATTATTTTTTTCTTTTTTTTTGTTCTGTTTTTAATCATCAGGCACACAAGAAACTATATGGAGGAGTATATAGACATTAGTATATAAATGCTAATGGAGGATAGGAGGATTTTTATTTTTTTTTAATTTATGAAAGTTGTCATCTACGTGCTTTGTGTATGGCAAAAGCCATTAAAAAAAAAAAAACCAAACACAAAAACCTGGATGTCTGAGCAGCTGATGTTTGTAGCAAGAGGAAAAGCAAGGACAGGCTTGATTTTGCAACCAGTATTCGCATTGAGTAACATCTGTTCATGTGAATAGTCCTTTTGAGCTGCAGGCAGACCCATAAGCTCAGAGCAAAGCCATGCTACTGTATACAAGTGGCTTTATGATGGTCAGCTAAGAAAGAGATCATTGGCATTGTCCAAATAAGCAAGGACTAGTCAGCTTGAAAAAGATGTGAAGCCTGGGTGCCCAATTAATAACTGAATTTCAGAATTTTCCTTTATACTAAGAATTTCCTTCATAACTGTCCTCATTCACTCATTCATGCCTATTAAAATCCCCATGGGTGGAAAAAATAGTGAACAATAAGCTGGCATTTGGAAGAAGGCTGAGTGACTGAGCTGAAGTGAGGAACCCTTCATGAGTCAGCCAAGGAAAATACAAAGTAAATCAGTCTGCACTGGGGTAGAATTTCTGCTCAGCTGGGGAGGGAGCACTGTTCAGTTGACACCACATAGTGCACATATATGTGTGTGTTCTCTTTGACGAACCTCCCTTGGGAGTCAGCAGTGAAATACAAAGTATGTAGTTTACATCTTAATCTCGTAGATTAATAGGAGCAATTATTATTTTTTTTAATTGTCTCCTCTTGCTTATTACTTATGTATATTCCAGTACCTCCTAAGGAGCCTAATCAGATAGCGGAGTTACAGGGAAGAGAGTAGTGCACAAACAAAACAAAAGCAATCCATGCCCTGGAGAGCTCTCAGTCTGCTCAGTGCTTTGTTGATGATCACGGCTGATCATTGATTTCATGTGTGAAACTGGAGCTATTGGAGAATTTTGTGGGAATGTGTATAAATGAAGGTTTCCCATTCCCATGAGATCCAGAAGAATCCAGACCTATAGCAATGCTAAACAGTTCTATTAATTCAATAGGTACAATTGGACCAGGGTTGTAAAAGGGATATGGTGGCTTTGCTGAAGTTACATAGTAGTTATATGGTCGGACTGAATGGAATTCAAAACCCCTGACTTTTCTCACTGTGTCTTTGTCATTCTGTGATTAATACTTAGATAAAAATAAAATGCAAGTGTTTAAGTGATAATTTCTTACACAACTCATCTGATATTACATCCATTTAGGAAGTTAAGGTACCAAACACATGGTGGTTATTTTATTCCCACAGAACTGGCAGGCTTTGGAGCAGATCCCAAATAAAGATCTATACTTCATATTATTAGCAGTAGTCATGATTCCTATGATAAAACCTCAAAATATGGTCCATTTTTGTGAAACAGGAAAAGCAATAGACAGTCTTTGTCCTACCCTTTACAGCTGGAGTGTTGCAGCAATAAAAATCTGTGCGATGGAGGCTAAGCAAAAAAGTAATTTCAATTTGATAAAGCTTTAATTAAATCTTTAACCAACAGCTTTTGCCAATTAAAAGAATAAAAATGTAATTGAAAAGAAATGACAAGTAATAGGATTAGATAAATGTAAAAATTATGTAAAACGTTTATTTTGTATGCTTATGGAAAATTCTGTAAATTTACTTTATGTACACTGACCATAAAATGTACATTAAGAGAAAAACCTTAAGGCTGCAGACTTAGAACTCGAAACATAGAAAGTGCCAATATTCAGACAGTCTAACCTTAATTCAGTACTCTCATGAAGACCACGGTTTTCTGGACTTCATATAGTGCTATAGATTGTATTTTCCATGGTAAGTGCCATGAACTATATGTGTCTATACTGTGCTTTGATGATATAAAGAACTGTTTAAGCACTGGGAATTAGCATTGGCAATGTCATATTTTGGGATATTTTGGAAGAAAACATATGATGGAAGAAAATATCTCAAAACTTAGCAATTAGCTCTGTTTTCCCTCACTGCTCTTCTTTTCTCTTCCTCTTTGTTTTTGTTTTATTGTTTTTCATGCTATAACCAAAATAGGATTGATTAATTTTATTTTATTCTCAGAGGATACTTTTCCATTTATTCAACAGTTTTAGGACTGGGTCCAGTTCTCATTATATCTGAATATGAGTTGAGTCAAACTTTTGTTGAACTTTCTCTATGCTTGCTATTGAGAGAACACTTGTTCTTAGTTTGGTTTTGTTTGATTTTTCCTTGCATAAATCAGGATGAGGGCTTTTAGTTGGATTTTTCAGATATTAACCATATAGGGATGTTTCTGCTCTTGCTTATTATTTTGTGTATCTCTTCCATTTAACAACATGTTTCCGTTTTAATTAAAATACCTGGAATATTCAATTGGTATTAGGTTTTGCAACAGCTTGGGGTTTTGTTTCTGGTTTATTACAAATTAAAACAAACAAACAAACAAAAAAAAAACAACACCCAAGTAACACAAAGTAAAAATAACACAAACCCCTGAATTTTAAGCTGGGATTGACTTGGCAGTTGCCTTTATATTAATTGTATACAAAACAGTTTCTTACAAGTAGTCAAAACACTAATGTTTTTATTTGCACTTTTTAAAGCCTTTTTAACTGAACATTGCCAGAAATTACAAGGAGCTGATAACTGCCATACACTGTTACAGATGTTTCAGCTTCTGCAGTAAGAGCTCAAATAAGATTTTCAAGAACATTGATATTTTTAGCATTTTGTAATTCTAGTGACCATTATCGAGTACAGGCCGTGAGAAATGAGATATTTTAAAAGTAGCAAATGGCAGCTTTTACAGTTATTAAATAAAGCTTTGATTCATGAGAGTTGATAGTACAATTACAGCATATTCAGCCCAACTCTTGAAATACAATTAACGTAAGTTGATATTGTAGTTAAATATTTAGGTGGTGCATAAGACATTTTTTCTCATTGATTCCTGATATTGTTGTCATTTTCTGGAAATATCACAAGCTGTATCACACATACCTATAAACCTGGATGAACTCCCTTTTCCTTTAATTTCTCCTATTCATATGGGGAGGTTTAAAATTATGCTAAATTTTTCATAAGTCTAATATCAATAAATGAATATTTAATGAAAGACAAAAACAGGCATACAGAATAAACTGGTTGCAACAGCTGTGAACAGGTTTTCGTTTAGTGCATGGCACACTTACCTAGGACTCTTGGTTTAAAGAAATCAGATACTTTATAAATGGATGAAAAGAGGATTATGAATACTTATGCTTCATAATGAAGTAGTATTTTGATTTTTTTCCGTATGATCCATCACTTGTGAGATCTTCTTTCACAACCCTGAAAGCATTGTTCTTTTTCATTTTAGTCAGCCAAAGCAGCTGGGTCTTTATAGCTCCAAAATGTTTGCTCACAACCAACTGCTGTTTTGTATACCACTTTTCATTGCTAGCAAATATTTTGTTTTTCACTATTACTCCAAGCTTGTCATAACTTGTTGAGGAGGAACGTGGTAACATGTATCCAATTAGTCAATGACGACTTTGTCTCTTCTGGCCTGATTCCTTGCATGACGTATGCCTGGGGAAGTGTGCACACTGCAGAAGATCCCCTAGACTAGTGAATGAGACTGTGCAGGCACGGAAGTTCACCTATAGGACTCCAGCAACAGGATGATTTCCTCAGACCTTGATACTTTTGCAGTAGTAGATAGAAATTATTCTAAAGTTGTTTCAAAGTGTGATTGAGAGATCTCATGACAGTGATGCCTGCTCCACTTTTTAAGTGGCTCCTGAATAACCACAGCTGTTTGGCCTATTACAAGATAACCACATCATCCATATGGTTTGTAACCTGTTGCTGCAGATCTGTCAGGACCCTTAGGCTGTGGTCTCTTCCCACAGGGCAGTTATTCTGATGAGTCTGTGGTGCTACCCTTGTCTAACAATAGTAATAATAATAACATATACAATAAATACAAATGAAACATGGACATATGCATCTGATACTGTATGACTGTGGGAGCTCATCAGGCTCAAGACTGCCTAGGAATCCCAGCTCCTCTAGGCACACAAAAAAGTCATAGTTCAGCAATAGACCTCAGAAATGGAATGAAGTGAGTTTTGCTAATGTGTAATAATATTTATTTATGAAGTATATTTTAAAGCAACCATCCAATTATTTCGTTTATGTAGAATTGCAACATGCTTTTCCAGATGGTGTTTCATATCGGGTCAAAAAATAATGAAGGAATTTGGCATTCGAACTGAAGTAACAAGAAAAGATGAGTAACTAGGCATTGCAAATTTGTTACAGCTTTTCTTTTTCCCTCTGAAATCAAGCTTTTGTAATGGGGTTTTTTGAGTCTCTTCCCTGTGGATTTATTTGTATTTATTGCATTTTTGTCACACCTTGTTAGAAGTTAGCAAAGATAATTTACAATGTGGTGAAACTCCTAATTCCCAGAGAAGTGTAGACTTAAAGTAATTTATCCTTTCTTAGATTATTTGTTAGACGTATTCAAGAGATTTAATCAGTGGCCAGGGATGGAAGGAGGTGATCTGAAATTGCCAAGAGAAAGAAATAGTTTTCCACAAACATTTCTAAAGAAATTCCTTCAAAGCTCAATATGCCCACTTGTACTATTGATGACATTTTGTTCCTGTCTTGTTAAAAGTGTTGGACAGAGAATATGGAGAGCTGTGGTTCTGACAATCTTTTCCTGGGAACAGCTTCAGCTTGTTGTTGATGACATGGTAATGGTGATCAGGCCATTGACTTCCACATAATCACTGGTAGTTTTTCAAAGTTTTCAGTTTTATACAACAGTTGATTCCTGAAATCTTTACCTAATTAAGAAATACAAGATTGAGCATGAGCCACTTAATACAGTATGTCATGGTCTCAGTGGATGCTGAGGAATGTCACTTACTTCAAAGATTATTAGGATTGGATTCCAGTGACTACTTCACAAGTGACTTGTTTTGCATCTCCTAGCAATGCTTTCAGCCAGCCATCTTGTTCTTTCAGGTATTCTAAGTCTTCTACCGAATACCATCAATATTTCTATTAATCAGGTATATCACTTGAAATGAAAATCTTCATTTTATTTTGAAGATTCATTTTTTAAAAGCTACTTTACATGAAAATCTAGAAGTTCTTAGGAGACTGGACATTCTCAGCGAAACGTAAAGTTTTAGTCCAGCTTTAATATCTTAGAGAGGAAAAGCTTTCTCTACAGACATTTTGATCAGCTTTAAATAGATCAAAGGTACAATTTTGCTTTCAATATTTCTTTCCCAGGGAAATATGCTCATTTTCTTTAACCATACATTCAGAAATTACTAGTAACTCTGGCCTTATGCTTCTATGAAAAACAAAACCTAAATAAAGTTTAAAAATGAGGCTACGATCCAGGAGGGCAGGATTACAACCTATCTTTTGCTATGCTAGAATCTAAAGCCAGATGTATAATACAAATACTCTAGTGAAATATGGGGGGAAGAGGAGAGATAATCCAATATATTGCAGATGCTGGCAGTCAGAATTACTCAAGCTATACTGAAATTGCCTTTGCACCTGGCACTGGAGGTGTTAGCCATGCCAGTTCAGTCCCCCAAAACAGATGTTCTTGTTGTACCACTTCTTACGTGTAACATTTAGGTTTCTGTTTAGCTTGGCATAGCACACATAAATACTGTAATACAAAGGCCACCCATTTAATAGTGCACCTGCATCTTCAACTTTCTTTAATTCCCTTAGTATACTGCACTCTTCTTGTGCTGATGATCCTAGTGCAAAGAACTGTTATGGAAAAGAAAATTCACCTACTATTACAGTGCAAGAATCACAATGATGAAAAATATTTTTCAAAATCAATCACACATTATATTGTACCAGTGAGGATGAATTTTGAATTTTGAGATGCCTTAAATATGTAAATGCAAACCTGTTTGTTGTACACAGCCTTATTTATATTGCTTTGTAATTAGTATTCTGAAATCATGCACCATAAAGTAGTTACCATAGAGATAGGCCTGAATAAACAGAGTACTTAGTAGTCATGCTTGAAACATGCATGTAATCTATCTGATATCACTGAATATCCATGTTTTTTGGGTAGAGACCAAAATTAAGGTCCTTTTAAAATTTATCTCATTTGTTGAAAGTAACCTGGAAGGTGAAAATTCAAAAATATTAATGAACAATATTCTGTCCTTCCAGATTAATTTCCATATGTAACCAAAAAGCACCCCTCCCACTCTTACTTGCCAATGTGTAATTGATTCATAAAATGAAAACAAGATCAGAGTGATTATTCCAAACTCTTATTCAGTTTGAGGTTTGCTCCTTCTGTTTTGGACTGGAAGCAGGATCTGAAAGGTGTCTTCTGTATCAGTTGACAGGATGAAGAATATTAACTCTCCCTACAAGTACTGCCAAACAATATATGGCATATATTGTGCAAATAGCACATACAATAGAACTAACAACATAAACACCACAACAGCATGTCCCATCATGGCCCACCTAGAATCTCATGCACTAAATTAACTGCAGGAGCTCTCAGTTCATATGTGTCTGGACTGAAAAAGAGTAATCCTATATATGTTCTATTTCAGTTTTGGCCCCAGTGACTAGAAAATTAATTTAAGGTACGATGCATAATGAAGATGAATGAGTGAAGTAAAAAACCTTTCCTAAGGTACCATCCTATCACAATGGCAGGTGGTAACCAGGCTTTTCCACCCTCTGGAACTGTCTGAAGATGGGTGGTCAGGAATTACAGCAGAACTTTTTTCAGGAGTATCCAGATGTGATGATTCCTATTCAGAGTATGATTGCCATGTTCAGGTTTAGCATAGTACAGGCTGAAAACAACTAAAATGCACCTGTTTTCATACAACTCTAATCTCATCTGTTTCTCATGTACTTTCTCTTACTCTCCTTCATTCAGAACAAAAATCAGAGTGAAAAATAAGAATAAAAATGAGAATAATTTTCTTAGTTTTCTAGGTCTCCTATCTTGCACTGAACTCCATGAGGATATATTTTTCTTACCATGTCACATCTCTCTTAAGATGAATTGAGTGTGGCTCCATGCTTCAGTATAGTTTTTCAGCTGAGGATCTCAGGATGTGTTAGCTCTGGGCAAAGACTTTGCTTCTGGATACCTAAAACATACCTCTGCTCTGATACCTAAAACAATTTAAGTGGTGTTACAGATGAAAACTGTGTGTTCAGACCGTTTTTTTTAGTAAAAGATTGTGGCTTTCATTTTGTGGCAAAACAACACAACCAAGTAAATTCTAACCAGATCTGGTTTTGTTTGTAAATAGTCTTTTCTTGTTTGTAGTGAAATAAAGTTTGTTTTTTCTATTTGACACCATTCGGGACCAAAGCACTAAAAATAGCTTGAGTCTCACTACTGTGATACTTGTAGCTGACTCTGGTCTTTTTGTGCTTGGGAAGAAATTGGAACTCCTCTGTAGTTTTCTTGATCATGGTTATGGAAATACCTTTTCTTCCTATGTGTCCTGTAAATAACTGTGACAAAAGATACTGAAAAACAGCTATTGAAAAATAGCTTGATGTCAGTCATTAATACTTAAAATATTGGAAGTTATAACAAGAAATTTATTTATCTTTTCATGTAAAGCACATCAAAGCAGATACTATTTTTCTTGCAGCACTATTAGATGTAACTTCCCCCTTTAGTTTCTCCAATAACAAAGGTTTCTGCATATCCCAGAACTATCTCCTTGTAAACCACTAATAGTATAAAAAATTATGAACTTTTAGCAATGTGTGTAGTTCAGATAGGAAGAAAAATATTTGTAATTTTTGTATATAACTAGATTAGCTAGCAGAGACCAAAACACACAATGACAAATTATGAGAACAGAATAAATTCAAAGAAAGTAAGCATTGGGAAAATCTATCGCATACGTGGAGCGCAGTCCTAGAGGCAGCAAGAACACTTGTGTCCCATCAAACAATGAGTAAGTAGAGGGTGTATCACATCTGCAGGCCTTGGCCTCCACAAAGGAGGCAACACGTGGTAACATTGGGCTGGTAGATTTAGCAGAAAGTTAGGTGTAAACACACTGCTAAATTGACCAATCATGCTATCTTGTCTCCTAAGATTTCTATTGATGACATTAGAGGAAAAATGTGCTCCTGCAGAAAATTAGACGTCTTAGATTCTTCCTTTGAATCATTGTCTGGAGACTGAGCTTTCTTCAGTTTTCCATATCTAAGTTCCTAACACCATTAGAGTTCCTCTCAAGATACCATCCTTTCATCTGCTGCTTCTGTTGCTTCTGTGTCAGGCTTGTCACCCCTTTGTAAATGTCCTGGAAATCCTATGCCACCTCAGACAACACCAAATATACTTAGTTCAGTGGGAAACTAAATCAAAGCTTCTTTACTTTCACTGACTGCAGGAAGTGTGGGATGATTGACTGATTTACGTAGACAATATGAATACTTGCCCTAGTATTCACTGGATTTTACTTGATTCAATTGCCTGATGCTCCTTCTGTACAAAGAGAAGGTGTGGACAATGTTTGTAACTGAAACTGCAATCCAAAGTGGGATTGTAGCATTTAATTAATTTATTAACCCAGGTCCTGGGAGAGTGAGGGCGCAGAAACTTAGAAAGCCAACAAGCCACTAAGAACTTGGAGTCTCAGCAAGCTTATATAGACTATATCAGTGCCATCACTGCTGTGTTTTCTTTCCTGTTAGTACCTATCCAAATAATGACCTTGGATATCTCTACCATACTAGAAGACTCTTCCCCAGCTGAAGTGGAAATACATAACCTTAAATACTTTAATGCGGCATTCTAGATCAGCAGAAATGGCTAAAAGTAATCTGTGATACATCTCATTGATTTTTCAGAATACTTTCCTGGGGTTAGGCTCTTGCTTTATAATTACAAATTGCTGTTGTTAAACCAGTATCCATTCTGCATACTGGGATCTGCAAACACCATAGAGTACTAGCATGGAAGAGGAAGTAAATGGAATTCTTTCTCATGAAGAGGAATTAAAATCATATTTGGGGGTTTCCTAAGCTCCTGGATGAAAATTGCTTCCACTTTAATCAAAAGGAGTTTTAGTACTCACATAAATGCAATGATTTCTTTCTGGCAGATAACTAAAAAACTCTTTGGTGGATAAATATAGGAATAATGCCATTATTAGAGTTTGCTACCCTGCAGAAAGGGAACATTTATCCCCTGTTAGTACTAGTCCTCTTAGAAATGTACATATCAAAGCTGGTTTTCATTGATCAGATCTCTACATTTCCATCAATATTACTGTATTTTTCTTTTCTAGGCTGTGGCATTTTTATAGGCTAATCAAATATCCAATATTACTAGGAGCCATTTAAAGTGAATACCAGAACTACTAAGGAGTAATTTGAGAATTAGATCTATTTTTGTTAGTTGAAATGATCTTGACTTGCTCATATTGTATTGTACCTGATGCTCAGTAATATGATAGTACCAATACAAATAGAAAGATATCCGGTTTGAAGTTCTTAAATATCTGTTAAAAGTGGTGAGCAGTCCAAGCACATTAAAATTCCATTTTCGCCCATACAAGTGTTTGCTGCAGATGACCCCCACTGATCTTAAATATATTTCTGTATCTGTAACTGAATAGAGGTTTTCCGTACAGCATGTTCTAATGGTACTCTGGCCTTTAGCCAACAAGGCACTGAATAAGGCTATTTTTAAAATACAGAAACTGGGAACAGCTGCAGCAATCAAATTTGATAAAAACAGAGAGGAACTTTGCTTTTTACTTATTTTTTTTTTTTTTTTACGGTTTGTCCAAGTTTAGACTCCTTTCATAGAACAGCTTTTGTTCTGTTGGATGAAGGGGGTATAAGAGTAACACAGTGAAATCCTTTTGAACAAATAACTTTTAAAAGAATACAGATTAAAATAATAGGGGGCTTTTTGGTGCAGCAGCCTGTTCAATGAAATTGTACCTCAGACTATTAAGAGAATAAATCTATAAAAAAAAAAGAATACATTTTGTCTGCCAAGCTTTACCATAAAAGACTTATCTGTAATGATCTCCCACACTGGAAGATGAAACCCCTTGTTTCAAATGTTGAACTTCTGAACATTGGTATTTGGGAGTAGGTTTTGGGTGGAAGTGATTTAACTTGAATGCTCTGGGGTGGACTGTTTTTTGTTGGTTTTGGGTTGGTTTTTTTTTTCTTCTTTTTACTATTAGTCAAAAAAAGTTTCTGTGAAGAACTCTCCTTCCCCCTGGTAAGCTGGAAAAAAGAAGTTCACTTAAGGAAAAGTTTTACAAAGGCCTTTTGTGCTCATTAAGAAGTTTCATTAAATATTTAGTCATAAGGACTGATTCTTCCTTGTTTGCCCTCCTGTTTTTTTGGGTGGGAAGCTTGTATTTCAATGATTAATAAGAATCAGGAGATTATTATATACAGAAAAAAAAATCCATTACATAGAAGTAGGCTGAGCTGTATCTGTTAAATGATTCCATCTGAGGACATATCCTCTGTGCTAGTCTGATGCAAGACACAAGATGCCAGGTGAAATCTGGGCTCTACTGAAGTCAGTAATTTTGCCACTGAATTTGGCAGAGAGGATTTTATTGATTGCATTCATTTTAAGTGTCAAAAATAGCACCCTTGCATTCTCACCCCATTAAAGCTATTTAGTGCATCATCAATTCGGATGGTGGAGCAAAAATGTACTGAATTTCTCACATATGCATAAATATTATTATATATTGTATGCATGTCTGTTTGCATAGATATAAAATGTGTATTTTTGTGTGTGTTTATAGATATTAAATAGCTGTTAATTTATTATCACTGTATCTGAGTATCTCAGTAGGGGAAAAGAAATATGAATATGAGAGTAAAGACTTGAGCTGAGAATAAATGCTGGTATGAAATAGATGTGTGGAGCCACCTGAGATTTTCAGTGTTTACAGGTAAACTCAGCAATGCAAAATACTCAAAACTGGGTCAAATGCTACAGATGTAGCACTTGATATGTATCCTTGAAGTTGGTATTAAGAGGGAGAATAGACTTTTAAAAGCAGAAGGTTGAAATTCAGGAGTTACTGGTTTATTTCCTGTCTCTGCCACAAACTTAATGTGTGATCTTGGCCAGCTCAGTTCTGCAAACTCATGTGCTTAACTTTTTACATGATAGAAATAATATCATGACTCTTGTGGGTCTACACACAACATATCCAAAATAATATGAGAACAAACCTTTTGCAGGACCTAAACTTGTCCATGTACAATTTTCACTTTGTAAAATGGGTATAATAATAATCTCTTTACACTACCCAATGCTTTGTCTGTTTTATTTGTCTGTATTATTAATTCTTGGACATAAAAGCTGTCTTTTACTATATGTCTGTGAATCAGTAATAAAAGAGAGCCTTGGCATCATCTGGACCTGTAGGTATAACTGTGATATAAAAAATGTTGAGGCATATGTTACTTCAGGGAGCTTCTCTAAAGCAAAGTATAACAAAGAACAGGATGTACAGACTGCTATTGACTGATTTCTTCTGATTTCTTGTAACCAGGAATCTAGAAAAAGCCATTCATTTAAAATCAGGAGCATACTGTGACATTAAACACATTTTTATATTTTTACAACAGCAGTCCCTAACCCTGCATGTAGAAGTGACCCCACATTCCCGCATAATGGGTAACTGTAGATGTAATACATGCCATGTTCTAGGAAGATACCAAAGCATTCATGTGGTGCAAAGCATTGAGCTCAGGAGTTTTTCAGGGATCTTCTGGCATCACACCAGTTTTGAAATTCTTACCCAGTATTTTAACTGAAACAAAAAAAAATTCAGCCTGATAATTACTAGGGTTTGATTACTTTTAGTAAGCCATGGAGCCCCTTCTCTTCAAAGACAAACTGCTGCCAGAGACAGATTTACCACTGACCAACAGCGTTTTTATGCAAATGTGTCTGAGTGAGTGCAGTAACCTCAAGTTATAATAGAGTCATTCAATCTCTTGCCAGGACAGCAATATTTATATATTGCAAAGATAAATTGGATATCAAAACCAGTTCCATTACAGTGGGAAAGTTCTCCATGTAAATCAGTATTTCTAATCACACCATGTTTCTTCCCACCCCCTACCCCCTTTTGCTTTCCTTGCTTTATCTTCATAGATGAATTCCAAGTGTTTTTCTCTTGTATTCACTTTGAATATTGAAGCATTTAGTTAATGCCAAGCTAATGGATAATGTCAAGTCCTCACTAAGAAACTTTGAAGTCTCCAAGTGTGTTTCTTCATGCCTTGGGGAAGTGCTATAAAAGGCTTATATTCATATACAGTGTTTTGTCTGCCATTTGTGCAAGTTTCTGTTTGGACTTCTCTTTCTCCTGCTGCCTGATGGGATAAAATGGGCAATCATCTCCCTAGTGACTTTATCTCCCCAGTGACTTTATCTCCCCATCAGGAATGAGTGCAAGGGGTCAGATGCCCCTCTGCATGCTAGTCACCATCTGCTGACAGCAGTGCTCTCCCAGGAGAGCTGGCTTTGTTTACTGACAGGGCTAATACGAGGAGACACGTGAAGTACTTTGGTTTGTGGAAGAGGGCAGGAGAGGCATGGTGCTGTGAAAACATTCCCACACACTCTAATGGCTCATTCACATAGAAAACAAGCAAGAGCCTTCAGCTCTTTCACAGAGCTCAAAGTAGAGCAAACGGACTCAAGAACCCCAAGGCACCAGTCAAAAAACACTTTCCTAATGCACTAATACTGAGATGCTCTCCATGATAGCTTACCTATGAGACTTTGGCTCTCATTTAGGCAACTAAATGACCCAACTAGATTGAAAAGCTGCTCAGTATCTGGTAGTTGCTGTTGTTTACTGTTAGCTGCTAAATTCTTTTTGAAACTAACCATCAGTTTCATAAACCTAAACCTCTTAAAACTGCTATATATAATAGGTGGAGCATGCATTGGAGAATTTTATCAGTACAGTTACCAACTGATTATTTTCTGTTTAGAATAAATCTGTAGAATGCAGAAGAAATACAGCTTGCCTTAAAAGAGCTAGTTTTTGCTTGATAGTTGGTAGAGACACGCACAGATGCACACGAGTGTGTAACTTCAGAACATAATTTGAGCATCAAAAGGAATTTACTTTCTGAATTAGGTTTCAAACACAGTTGGGATACATGTCATGGAAAAGTCCACATTACAAGCTGTTTTAAGTGATGAATGACATTTAGTGAATAGCAGCATTCCTTATTCTGGTATACAATTTATAAGATATGTAAGAGGACAACAAAAACAGTGATACTAGGTCAAACTGCAAGTTCAGGTAGCTCAGTGTCTGACCTCTAACACCAACCTGTATTGCATTATTAGAAATAAAGCATGAGAGAGCAAACTTACAGTGATTCTTCCATTAAGATGCCTTACCAAATATATAATAATTATGATTTCAGGAATTTAGAAGTCTAGTAAGGCATCATGGTGTAACAAAAAATATTATGTAAAAAGGATTTCCTGCTTGTTCTAGAAGTGCTATGGAACCCCTTAGTTCTTCCATTTTGAGAAATACTGAATTACAGTACTCTCTTCACCTGCTCCATGACACCAGTTATTTTCTCATCTTTCCTCCACTCAACTCCTTACTTTCTGAAAGATCCTAATCTAATTTATCTTCATAGAGAAGCTGCTTCATATTTGTTACCATGTTTGTTACCCTGTCATTTCCAGCTATTTTATATCTTCCTACGCCGGCCCTGAGTGGGCTGGAACTACAATCTCTATAGTGTATGGCTATAGCAATCATAATTTTTGATGGTATTTGATCACTATTGAGCACTGAGCTGATATTTTCAACAAAGTGGCCACAGCAACTCCATATTGTTAATTCCAGCATGACAAGATTAGTTGTAGACCAGCAATATAAATACATATGTGTATATGGATATATACACACAGACACACACACGCACCGTGGGTTTTTTTAAATGAATATATATGCATATAACAGTTTACATATATGTAGTTAGCTCTGTTTCCCCACGTCACTTAATGGCCATTAAGTTACATGTATTGAATTTTCTGCCTTCACATAGCCCTATTTCTCAGTACTGTAAAATTCCTGAACTTTTTTTTTAATTGGCTTTTGTCTTTACTTCACTGAATCCTCAGGAACTCACTCTCTACTTCTATTTCCAGATTATTTAGGGGCATATGTTGAGCAGTACAGAGGCCAGCACAGATCTTTCTGAGAAATCAGTGATAACCTTCCACTAGAATGAAGAATGACTTCCCCTTTCCTATCTTTTAATTTAATAGAAGATCTGATCTCTTTTAATAGAGCTTAGTTTCTTTCAGAGTCTTTGGTGGGGACCTTTTAAGAACAAATGTAATCCATTCATTGATGTCTTGACCCTTTATATTCAGCCAGTGTACCTATAGCCATGTAACATCTTTGAAGAATTGAACTAAAATAGACACACTCCCTTTTCCACTTTTGCTCATTCTGAGTTCTTATCAAAGTCAATATAGCTCAAGGATTTCTTGAAATGGATATGACTATGCAAAAGCATTAGGATAAATGTATTAGCAAGGGCAGGAGCACGAACTAACCCTAAGTTGATAATTGCATGTTACACTTGCTTAGTTTTTACTGCTTCTGAAAGAAGGTTATTTCTAATTTAAGTTTGATTCTAAAAATATTCATATTTGGCCTAAAATAACCCCACTTTGGGAATGTGCCACTGCAAATGTGAAGTTTTTGAAAAGGTTTCAATTTTTCAGTGGATTAGCGTATTGTTCAGTTCCATCTTCCAGTGTTTAATATAGCACATTTCTTCAGATGTGTGGTACAGATCAAAGGGCAGGATTTGGCCCTTTGTTATCTACTGTTACTGGCACTAATCTCACAGCTATTGAAAAATCATGCATCAAATTTATATCACTGCAAATGTCACTATTCTGAATCTTGCATATGTTGCCTGAGCTGTCAGTAATAAAAATCTGTTCTTAATTATTCTCCCGTTTAAAAAATAGTAATTTTCTAATAACCCAGTGAATAGATATTTCATGTTTTCTTTGGCTGGAAACATTTTGATGATTTAGTACATATATAAAGTTCTGTGGGCTTTTCTAATATAATAGCTTTTGAAAATGAGAGGACTTTCCCACCTAAATCCCTATGGCTATCAAGAAAAGCAGAAGTTGTTTAAACCTAAGTTTAAAAATTAGTAACTTAAAAAAAAAATCTTAAAAGAAAAACAGTTCAGTTGAAAGTAAGACGTTCTAAATTGGGTTTACATGTGTTATAGGGATGTAAACTATTGAATGTATAGTTAAAATTAATCATATTGTATATTTTAATCTTTTGTACATCATTTTTCCTTAATAAGAAAGAATAGAATTTAGGTTTGCTTCATTAATACTATGAGGAACTGATTTGACTCTGATGAGAAAATGAAAATAGCAAAGAATATTAAGGAAGTATATGAAAAATGAAGGCTTTGGATAGTATCAGATTTTCTTGTTGGAAGCAGAATAATACAGACCATAAATCCTATTTGC
>NW_009942159.1:28317-47292 GCF_000696875.1 Nestor notabilis | reverse complement strand
ATCCCCCCCCCCCCCCCACTCCCCATCACAGTACTTGTTCAGTTAATTACCTTCATTGAAAGTCCAAAGAAGTGAACAAAAAAGACTTCCTTTGAAACTTTGGGCTAGGCTCATAGATATGATAATTAGCATGAAATCCTACCTTCATTAAAGGTTGAAGGGTTTAAAATATACAAAGAGTAATGTGCTCTCCTTTATTTGTTTTTTCAATGTGATGATAGACTCTAACATTTTAGCTCATTCCTGTGTTTCACCAAATAATGTGCCTTTTGGAAACATGGATATTAACAGCCAATCTATAAAACACACATACAGCTAAAAAAACATGTTTCTTTTTCTTGTCCATTTGGTCTTGGTAACATGCATTTTAACAGGAGCATATAAAGCATTTCATACAAAACACCCTCATTGATTCTGGATATTTCATTACCTTGCTTGGTTATTTCTCAAACTAGACTGCTGTATTACTGTTTACATTTCTGGTTGTATCTCTGTATCTGAAATTCTAGGCAGAATTTGTCCCGGCTCCTTGAAGTCAAGCAATCTAATATTTATTTTACCAGAGACATGATTTATTTAAATATATTTTAAAGTCTAATGCCATAATGCTACATAGTCAAAAACCAGTGTGAAATAAAAATATATAAATGGTACAAACAAGCACTACAAAGTTCAGGAAAACCAGATGAATAGTTGCTGATATAAGGGGGTTTTCTGCCCTTTTTGCATTGAATCTGTGCACTACTTGAGACAAAGATCCAATTTCTAAATTTCTAAACTGCAAACATCTCGTGTGAGCGCAAGCTAAATGAAAAAGTCTCTCATATTTTCTCATAGAATAAGTTTATTTGTTCATTATTTATGTATTAAAACTAGCCATTGGTATTATTATTGTATTTTAGAATCATTTTGGTCAGGATATTTTAGAATGGTGTGACAATAGGCCTAGATGTGTCCAACCTTAAAGCTGCAGTCACTTCCTAGGAATCATCATTTTTGCCAGTTTTGTTCTCCACATCTTTTATTATCAGGCTGGTTTCACAATTCTTGCTAGTCAAGACAACCACTGTCAAAATGCCGTCTAGACAAAATATTGGGTTTTTTCAACTTTTGCAGATCTCAGTGACCAGCTTATGGAAGTGGTTGGTCTGGAAGGAGCCATGGAGATGGGACAGATATACACAGGTCTGAAAAGTGCTGGAAGACGGCTTGCCCAGTGCTCATCTGTTGTCATCAGGTATCGGCATCTTTAATTTGCACTGCACTGTTGTAGTGAAACAGAAGTTTTATATATTATCAGTCCACTCTGAGTAGTTTAATAGTCATAACTACTGTAATTATTTCTTGTGAAAGTATCATTTTTGTATATGAAATACCTGTTCCATCTATATTCTATGCCTATATGTCTTCCTTTCTTTAAATGTGTCAGAAATCTAGAAAAAGGATGTTTACATTCAGTCTTCACATGCTGTATTCAAGTGTCATTTCATCCTATGAAGAAATATTGTCAAGCAGTTGGAGCAGAAGGAGTAAGGCATACACATATTGGGGTTTATCATTGACATACACTCCATGCACTTCTGAGCAAAAAGAAATTTAACATTACTTTGACACTTTTTAACCCATTTATAATGCATTCCTCACCAGGGAATATTAGCATGTACTTAGTATTTGTAAAGCTCTTTTTTGATTTCTAGAAGTCAAAGTGCTCTGGCTTTGATTTCTTTGTTATTTACTGAACATTGACAAGTCATTATTATTAAACATGTTGGTATGTGTAAGCCACTAGTGGTGGAGCATGCTAATTTAGTTGTGTTTTTATTGTTTCTATGCTAAAAGTGACCAGAACATTCACAATAGAGGAAACTGGGATTAGTACTCCAGGACAACACAATTATTCTAACTTTTGGATTAGGTAAAGACTGGAAAAAAGACAGATGATCATCTGTTCCTCAGTGAAGAATTTATGAGGAAGAATTTTCCAAAATTTTTATAAAATTGTGAACTATACAATTATAAGCCCCAGAAGCCTAGAATGAACATAAAACAGAACAGCAGCAATAAAAACTTTAAGTAGGATTTGCCAAAGCGACTGGTAGATTTGGAGACTCTCCTCAAGGACTAGGTGGTGTTGACTTCAAAAGTACTCTTCTACTGGATGAGGAAGAGAAATAAGATTACAGAGGCATTCCAACCTTCTCTGGATACCAGGAGATAATTTTTATAATGCCACATCAGCAGGACCACAACTGAAAAAGATTCAGAACCCTTCCAAACCTATAAAGTGAGAGCTCATTGAACATTCTTCCCTTCGTCCACTTATGGCCATAGATGACAGTGGATATTCCCATGAACTATCAGTCACTTTTGAATAATATACAAGCCAGGAATTTCATTGACAAACATGAGTACTCAGTTGACTCATTTTCCCATTATTAGATTTACCTACTTTGTGTTATTTCTAATAGTCTTGTACGCAAACTATTAGAAGTGGAAAAGACCCAAAAAGATCATCCTTGTTTTTTTCCATTTCTCACTTGTCTATAATTTTATTAAAGTGGTATCAAAAACTAGACAGGGAACACTGGCTGTAGCTTTATATTAAAATCAGTGTCACTTTACTAACAATTTAAATTTATATCATCGTATGTTAAAGCCTCTGAATATAGTACAACTGTCATGTTATGTGTTACTCTGTCTAACCCAGAGTTAGACATGGGTGTAAAAGACATCTTTTATGGTTCTAATAAATGGTGATGACAAAGCTAAAATTTATTTCTTGTTTCCTTTATAGTAGTCAGTCTAAATTATAAAAATAGCAGAGGTTCCTTTATCTTTTCAGTTAATAAGGTTTATTCCTGAAGTTCTTGTGTGATTACTCTTTATTTCACAAATTACAGACTATTCTCCCATGAGAGAGTAGCATATTACTAGCAAGATGTGTGAATGTTTGCAAT
Source organism: Nestor notabilis (assembly GCF_000696875.1). NCBI lineage: Eukaryota > Metazoa > Chordata > Aves > Psittaciformes > Psittacidae > Nestor > Nestor notabilis. Next base: position 44,335 of record NW_009942159.1, on the reverse strand, counting down.
GTTTTTGCTTTCTTAAAAATCAATCTAAGCGTAAGTGACTAGGTTACTTTTGTAAGCATGTTGGGCCATACTGGAAATTACATAGAAGTTTAAGGATAAATCAGGATTATATGTGTGTGCCATCACATATATGCCTCCTTAATAAATACATTTATCAATTTTGTCTAGTTACTTTTTCTTATACTATGAAATATATCCATTTAGGACCAGCAAGTCACTGCCTATGCAGATAGATGGGGAGCCTTGGATGCAAACTCCTTGCACGGTAAGGATACTGTTATCTCAAGGAAGAGAGCTGGACAAAGAAAATTAAGAACTTTTTTTTAATAAGTAACAAAAATTACAATGGTCAGAAACTCATTATTAAATTATTTATTTACTTTCACTTGGTTTTCGATGATAAAGAATATTTTGGTTTAAAAAGACAAACATTGCCATCAGCGTTAACTTAATTTACTTAAGTAACATCTTTATACACTGTTTTTATGTAGTTCAACACCCACTGCATTTTCAATTTATCATGCTGGTTTTTTCCCACAGGTTAGGATGGAATAAAAAAGTATTTATTTCAAAAGTTAGGAACATGCTCAAAGGATGCAGCCCCAGCATCCCTTTACTCAATGTGATCATTTATGATGATCTATCAGATTTATAGTCTCTGTTGCTGAGGAAAAGCCAATGTTCATTTTGATGGTAAAATGTATAAAGTAACTAATTATTCTTTAAAAATTTAAGGAGATTTTCCATTGCATGTTTGAGAGTTCGTATTAAGGAGGTTTTATTTAAAACTGAAGTCTTGGCTGGGCTGATTGAATTATATGATAGAACTAATATTTTTTAAAATCCGTTAAGTTTCAAATGAGAAATGAAGGAAATTGTTTAGTCTCTTGTTTCAGTGAACACACGTATGAAGAGAGGGCAGGTAAGCAGCAATACAGACAGGATAGGATAGGATAGGAGCTTGCTTAGAGGAGGTTTGAGTAGCTGTTTACAGGCAGCAGAAGAAAGGTGTATGCTTAAGAACTCTCCATTTTGTCTCTCTCTGAGGCTGAGCATTTCGAGAAAATGTTGAAGAGATTTAAGCTCTATGTTGTTGAATATAGTCTTAGCAACATGTTTTAATATATAATTTTAGTGATTTTGTTTCCCTAAAGAAGACCTGTGTGTTAAAGTAGATGAATTGCTGTATCCTTGCAGCTTGTAAGTATGACAATACCTGACAAGGAAGAAATCCCACTACAGATGAGAGTAATTCCCCAAACCAGGGAACTGGATCACTTTCATGTGCTTTATGTCTGTAGTAGAATTAAATGTTACACAAAAATTAAAAGGGGGCACCTTCAGTAAGGTGCTAACAGGCATGGGAGCTGATATATATGGGTTAGGAGGACACAAAAGAGTTGTGATAATTTATGTTTACCAGAATCAACCAGAGTGTACAGCTGAACAGCAGGGAGAGTGCCTGAACTGTAATTCTCTATGGTTAAGTGCTCAGATGCTGGAATGAGAGAAGAACCATGTGCACACACTGTGTGAAAGTAGAACAGTGTGAATTTTTGGAGATTTATTCCAGGAAACCTTTTGGAGTTAAGACGATACCAAGAGTACTGAACCCAGCAGTTACTTGTTCGAGAAAAAGACATGTAATTTTTCAGTTGCCAGATCACAGAAGAGAACTTATGGAAAGATGCTGGCAATATGTGCTTTTTTTGTCTTGATTGCTTGCTCTGTGCAAAATCCTTGCTATCTGATTGATAATGCTAGCAGAAGCTGCCTGCACAATTGAGGACAAACCTGATAAAAGAGACAGTTCTTACATTTCAATTACTGCCTTGAGGAAACAGTAAATTATTACTGATAATTACCACCATCCAGTTGAAGTACCATTTTAAAGTGGATAGAAATGGCACATACTTTTCTGTGGAACCCAACCTTTTTGCTATATCATTGTTAAGAGAATATACATTGTGTTACATACTGTTGAATGTATTTTTTTCTTCTGAGAAGAAAATACATGAACAATTTGTCTATGCTACTGCACCTCAGTGAATTTAGATACAGAATTATTATTTTATGTTATTCATTTTTCCAGGATTTTTTTTTTCTTTGCTGAGGAGCTTAATGTATTTATTGCAATTTCTCCTTGCATTATTGTACATGTACCCTACTCTGTTTTCTACATCTTACAAAGGAAAAAACATGTATGGTCCAGCCTCTTCCCTCCACACTAATTCTAACTACAGTAGAGTTTTTCCTTGAACTTCTCTGCAAAGTAGCTAGCAATTCTTCCTGAGACAATGGCAAAGGTGGATGTTAGCTTTCTCTAATCCAAAGTTTAAGATTTGATTTCTAAGTGTGTGCTTTACACACTTTGTTTGGAAGCCAAAGTGTATTCGATCACTTGAGTATTGGGATAATTTCTCAGTGATGTGTATCCAAAACCAGAGTCTGAAAAAAACCCTATAAAATCAAAATATATTCTAACATGTAGCCAGCTATGTAGCCAATTATTTGAACCTGCAAGAGGTCAAATTTTAGAAAAAAATATGAGGACAATAAAAGAACCATGAGCATTTGTCTCCCTTAGAGAAAAATCTGTGTTTTCTCCCCAAATTACCGGTAAGAAAATTAACGACCAGATTTTAAACGGAAAAAGTGTGATAGTCGGATAAAGAAATCTGTGAGTTTAGTTCTTTATGAAACATATGAGAGTTTGATTTTCCTAGCTCCTAGAAAGACTTGAGGCCCATATATAAAGTGGTGGCACTCCTACATCATGCACTGAAACATAGGGGGTCATTCCCATGCTACCTCTCATTTTGATATTGGCATGCTGAAAGAAGGCACTTACTAGATTCCTAGCTATATTGTTTTAAGGACAGAAGCTACTGTTGTGTTTGGATAGACCATTGAACCAGTCCTAGGGTAGAGACCCCTGTATCTTGTTCTATTATTGCACAGATCATGAACGCCAGCTAGACACAGCAGCTGAGTCTCAGGTTTTTGATTCTTAGGTGTTCCAGCCAGAAAGCTTTTGTTAAATAAAAAAAAAAAAAGACTGCTGCCTCTCCCCACCCCCAACTGTCCTTTGTAAAGTTGAAATCACACTTTATTTTGGTATGGTCATCTCAGAACTTCAGAGTCATCTCTGTTTAGTAGTTTTTAGGGACTGACCTGTAAATATTACAGAGACTTAAGTGAGAAAGAAATTCATAAAATCAGGACATACTGAATCAACCCTTCCCAAAGTGCAAGTGGTTAAGCTAAGAAGTCATTTTCTGTTTCTGGTTCAGATTTTGATACAAATGAGAATATTTTGCAAATGATTTTTCAAGAAATCAAGTTCACCCTGAACAAAATTCTGCTACTATTTCATTATGCATATTAAGGAAAACAAGTTCTGCATCAAATCACTGGTATTTATGGGATGCAGGCTGCACATGCAGGCTTGGAAATTTTTTGCCTGTTCAAGGAAGCCAGAAGTTTATCTTTGCTACTTCTCCTTTCTGACTGGAGAAAAGTTTTATACAAATAGCATAAATTGCTGACAGCTGCCCTTTTTCCTGCATATAGAGACCATATTCCCCCCAAAATGACAGCATGGGCTCTCAGAAAATATTGTGGGATGTGATAGATAACACAGTGATTCCCCAGAAGCTGTGATCTGTGATTTTTCATTCCTGTGATCAGTTTAGTACTAGAGACATTGTTGTGTACTTCTTTTAACATCTTTTATGATCTTCTGATGCTCATGCACCTACTGTCCCTAGATGTACTCAGCACTTTAAAATATGAGTAGCTTGGTCTGAAAATCTGTCATCCAGAATTCTTCAATGTGTTGAACACATGCAGGCTGCAGTGCCTGACAAAGTCACCCTGCTCTGGTATAATAAGATGCAGAATTTGAGCGTTGAATTGTATTGTTTTCACTGTTTTTTATAGAGGAGTCTTTGGGAGAAGGAAAGATGATAATGTTAATGTGATGTTAAACATCTTGTCTGATTAGGTGAAGAGGAAATTCTATCAGAGCTTTCCCAGACAAATATAGAAACATGAAAGATATCTATGGTCTCACCTGATCTCCAAACAGGTCATTAATTATAATGAAACTTCAAAGACTCTCAAGTTAATTCAATAAACTTTAACTTTAGACACCAGGATTTTTTTTTTTAAGAAAAGTAATCTTTCAATTTAGCTACATAAATTATTAGCATTGTTTTGAAAAAATCCATAAGAATATCCCATCTTAATTAGAAATAACTGATTTCAGTTCTTTCATCTATTCCTGAGTTGCTTGGCATCATATCTGAGAGAGTGACAGGCTGCTAGCAATATTATATTAACAGTAGATGACAGAAATGTCCATAGGAATATTGCCTAAATGAAGGAACAAAAATGAAAATCCATAGGCAGAGCCCATCTAATGGATTGCCTGAACTATAATTTCATAAACATCTGAAATGCGTAGTATTTTTAGAATTATGTACTGATAGGAAAACTTGTAGTAAGCCATTTAATAATGAAACTCAGAAATAGTATTTTGAAATATTATCATTTAGATGCACCTTAAAAATAAGTTTTGAATGAATGAATGTTTTCTCTCTACCATTTCATATAGTCCCTATTGATGCAAGAAGCCTGAGCACAGAGGTCCTACTAAAGTCCTACTTTTGTAGTTAAGTCCAGAGAGAAACAAGAACTAAAAACAAACAAAAAAAGCTTTTACTAATAATCACTCGAGGCCAGAGATGGTGAAAAAAATAAGAGTCGCAGACTTACTTTTATGTAGACCTATTGTCACCAACATCCCACAGGTAGCACAAAGAAGCTGCAGCTGTATTCTAGGCTCTGTAAATTATCTTCTTTCCATGTCACTGAATGTAGTATTTTCGTATCAGTTGTTTATAATGGGAGAATTTAAACTTTTGTCTGCTTCTTTAGAGCAAAGAGGAACTGGGTCCTAGATATGGTGGCTGATTTAAGTAGAATTATTAAATAGTTAACCCATAAATGGGTCAATTGCTAGAAAAAGTTTTGGTGTTAAACTAACATGCTGCATTTTTTTCCCTTTTGAGCAACTATGGGCATACATTTCTATTCCAAGGCCAGAGCGATTTATTGAGTTTTTAAACTTTATTTTGCAGCTGGGCATTATTTTTTGTGCTCACAGGTACAATGCACATTAATCAGTTTTGTTTACCTGTGCATATATTTTCTGAATTTCACAACAGTAGTTTTTGTAATTGACAAAGCAATTTTCTGCATGTGTGCTTTCTGCACCCCAGACAAATACTCTAACATGTAATGCACCTTTCTTTCCAGTTCAGATTGTTAAGAAAAGAATTAGTTGTGACTAATTGCCAATTAATTTGCAGTGGTTTTAGGGAGGAGGGGGGAAAACAATCGCACCTACTAATTAAAATTTAAAATATTCCAAAGTGTCATCTTTAGGTGTCTGTGGAATACATAATTTCCATTTTAGTTCTGCACTGGATCTGTAACAACGCTGAGCTTGACAGCTCTATTCATTTAAAACCTCAGTGATACCTATTAGTACAAAACATGAAAAAAATGCCATTAATCATTTATTTTAATTTTGCAGCTCTGTCATTTTCTCGGTATGTTTAAAAATTATGATGACATCGTAATGTTTTCCAATCTACCTGTGTGAAGGGGAAACGGATCACACTACTTAGGAGAGAGACTAGAGTATATTATTAGAGCTTAATTAATGCCAAACTGATTAGATTTGATTGCACTTTGCACAATAATATTGTTAAGAAATTTATCTAAAAGATGTGTTGCATAACGCTATATTTAAAACAACAGGTCTAGATCTGAAGAGATTTTGACCAAAATGCCACATAATCCAAGTCGCAGGTTGTTTTTGTTTAGCACTGCCTACATTCTATAGGTCTGTTTCATACCATGATATTCAATACAGCTCTTGATCACTAACAGGAAGATGAAAGTTTTTGATACTCCTGTGATGCAGAGGCATTGCATCCCTCCATTTCCTACAAGGGGAGCAATGTATGGAAATTTAGGCTGTGGGAAAACCCTCATATCCTCAAAACTACCAGTATTCAAAAAACCCTGCTGATAGCATGGAAAAAAGTGACCGTAAACTAACAGATCCAACTTGAGAAGTTCTTTTCTGTCAGTTTTTTCCCCTCTGTCCTTTAAATACAGGAGTTCTTTCTTATCTCTGTTTTCAGTTTTCTGCTGTCATTTAGCATTGCAGTTAGTACTTGGTTTTATATCACCATGTTCTCTGGTTTTAGGCAGTATTCAGGCATTCTGTGAAGTCAGGAACATGAAGGTAACCAGCATGTATTGCAGAAAAAGGAACATGAAGGCAAAATTGACTGATGTAAAATATATTTATCACACTAAAAATATTGATGCTCACTGCATTTCTTTTAGCGGACGCATTGTATTAATGTGGCTTAAAGGCATATTTTGAAACTCTGGCCTGCTCCTGAAACAAATAAATGTCTGGTGTATGCATACATACATATCTTCAGTATCACAAATTCGGGTTTCTCCTTTATCAAAAACTTTGCTGTCAACAAATAGGGAGCCATTACCATCTCATCTTCTAAGAACTATGCTCCTTTTTAATTGGATCTGGTGTTCCTTCCCATGAATACATCATTGGAAACACTTTCTGATACTGGAAAAGTGATTTTGAAATTGCAAATACAGTTTTATTCTGCTAAACCTGTTTACTAGATATACCCGCCCTTTAAATTTCTGTGATCATGAAGTCATAGGAGCAGATCTTGGCTTCAGTAGGTGAATGAGAGTTTAGCCTATAATGTTGTATATCAGGCATACAACAAAAATCCACAATATCTTAGCAACTCAGGTGGCTGTTTACTTTTCCCCAAAACTGGAGTCTTGTTATTTCCTCATTTTACCTTTCTTAATACAAATTTATGCCAAATATGCCAAATAGAAGCCTGTTTTCTCCAGCAGCACTTCCCCTAATTTATGTTTAAAATGTCCTCCATATTCTCTGTAAGTGATTATGTTTTCTATAAAAATAAGTGATCTCAAAAATTATTTTTCAGAATTCCACAGTAATTTGTATTGGTATGTTTCTCAAGGTATCATCACTTTCTAAAGATATGTTACATTAGGGTTTGAGCTTTGGGGATTTTTTTTCTGAGCAAGCTCTCTTTCTTGTGTGTGTAAATCACAGATTCACCTAGGACAAATGGAAAGCAAAAAACTAATGGATCTTATTTAAAGCTTTTATAATTGTGCTTCTAAAAAAAAGACATGAGGTTGCTTGCTGAATGAAAGAGAAGCTGAATGGTGAAAGTTAGTCTTTAGACGCTCCATGTGCCTGCTCACAGAATTTATATATAGCTATTAGTGATTTCTTTATTTTTAACTAGACTAAATCTTGGTTGCTTGTAAGTAAAGATTTCTCTCCATTTATTCATTTATTTATTTATTTCCTTTGGTCCATTTCAGTCACCCATACAGCACTTTCAGTGTTCAGTTCTACTTTGTTCTACAACATTGTTTCTCTTTCTGAGACCCTTAATACTGCTTCCTAGATCAAAGTGTCTTGAGTGTCACTTGTGGCCCAGACTTACACCACTAACTCTGGCAGTGCTGCCAGTATTAAAACAGAAGCAGAAGTGAGAGTCCAGAACAGATATGCAGTGCCTGAAAGTCTTGAGAAAGGCAAAATTAGCCTATTTCAAGCAGGGTAGTACAATGGTCCAGAGTGTATTACAAACATACTTTCCTCTTTTTATCAACCAAAGATAAGACTCTTCTAATGTTTTACTATTATTATATTTAATAGGAATCAATGGTTATCATTCTTAACCAATGCCATGTTAATATACACGACTGTGCATAAGTAGAAAAAATACTTTAAGTTTACTCTTTACTTTTGTATTTTCATAATGTAAAATATGTTTTACACCACTGGAATTGAGCCAGATTATAACCATTGAAAATATGTCTTGTAGAAATGCATATAGAACTCCACCCCCATGCATGAGTGGTTAATCATATTCAGGCATCTTAGGTGATCTCAGCTGATAGGATGCAAAATACTGAAGAGGCCATGGTCTCTGAAACAGATGGCTAAAGCCAAAAAAGAACATGACAAATGATAAACATTTTCTCAATATGTAATTGCATTCATCCTTGGTAGCACTGAACAGCCCCAGTTCAAACATGCAATCTGCACAGGGTCTCAGGAATACCTCACCTCTTCATGCTAAACCTATCTTTTGAGCTTTGTTATTTTATTCACTTTAAGATGGAATTACCATGATTTGTGTTTGAAAGGAAACTGAGTCCATTCTTATTGCTGCATCATGGCCAAATATTGCAATAAGCTATCCCTAATGAGTGTCTCAAATTCAGTCACAGCAGCTGCAGATTACTTCATGTATTGATCTTCAGGATCTGGTTGATGTCATCACTGTTCCTGAGCCCCAAAATATGTCTTATGAAGCATGTAAAGTTACAAAGATTCTTGAGGCGATTTTCCAGGACTAGATCATCAGCTGTTAGAAAGTGACATCAATGGAATAATTCCAATTTACCCCAACTACAGATTTGGCTTCCAAAGTGGTGCCTGAAGCAGAATTTCTTGTGAAAAAATATGTTGATGCCTGTCTTTGAAAGCAAGTGTTATTATCCATGTGAAATTAATCTAGGTTTCCAAAAAAACCCCGTATGCTAAATTTGATACTAATGAACAGTGTTGACAAGAAGAGGTCACGTATGAAATTTGAGACTAATGAGCTAAGGTGGCATGAAAATGAGCATTTGGAGAGTAAAGTAAAGGCTTTAATAGAGTTAAACCAACCCACTCATTCTGTTGAGATTTTTATGTTTCTGTCTCCTTATATTGTAAAGTAAATTTCCACCCCAAGAAATGTCCTGATCTATATTTTAATGAGCCTCTCCACGTGACATACATTTTTTGTTTCATTACTATTAGTGAATGACAAGTGAAGGATATTCATTTTAACTTGAAAATGTCAGGTATGCACTTTAAGAGATATATTTTTCCAGTTTTTAATGAGGTGGTGTTTCTTTTTGAAAGAAATACCCATCTCTGATGTGGGTACTATGCAGGTGACAACTGATATTTAATAAGTGATGGTTCTTGTATTAGTCGTAGTTCACTAAAGAAAATGTCTCGGATTGCTTTTGAAAAACTCAGCGTCACTAGCCCAAAGGCAAGATGTGACCTTTTTATTACATAATGAGTATCATTTATTATCTTACAATGTATCTTAAAGTCACAGACAAAATGCCACTTTGATAATTGCTTTCAATTAGCTTTGAGCATAGCATACATTCATAAAATGTCTTCTCTAATTTAGACTTGAATTAGAGAAAATTGCAGACATAATCTACTTTAAGGTTGTCTCATTTAAGGTGATTTGGAGTTTTATATCAAAGAAACCAAAACGAGTGGATTTAGAGCAGTCTTACAAAGTGTTTTAAATAGTCTTTTGAATATTTGAGTCTATTCTATTAACAATTAATTAACAAATTAGAATGCTAGTTCATCTTTTTGACCTTTTTTGTGTATTAACTTTTGTTCATAATGGTTATTTTGAAATTAATTACTGTCTTGTGTTAAAAGGGAAGTACAGCTTGATTGAATGTATAAATAAAGCATACAAAGACATAGCTTGTATCTTAATAATAGGCAACAGCTTGGTCTGTCAGCATGTATGTCCTTTCCAACTTCTAAATTCTTATTCATCTTGTAGATACGTAAAATATTCAACTGCGAGCAATAAATCCCACACTCAAAAAGTTAAGTTCACATATTGGCATGTATTCTATTACATAGGATTTTTAATATTGATTGCATGTACAATTTAAAGTTTTTGTGGAAACAGTGATTACATGTAGATTGGTTTACTGCATGTATAACATCATTCATGAAAAATACAGGCATTTTCCTTTCTTCTTTGATTAAATGAAAAAGGTTTGGAAGTCACAGATAAAGATAATACTTGGAATTGAAGTAGCTCAGGGGATAACTGTGCTTTTCTTCTTTCTTCCCCAGATAAAAATTACCCACAAGAACCAAGCCCCCATGTTGATGGGACCTCCTCCAAAAACCGGTCTTTTCTCTTCTATCATCAAAAGAACAAGGAACCACAGCAAGGAATAAGCCTGTGTACTTTAGTTTTTAGGGGGAAAAAAAAATAGCTTTGTTGAGCTTTGGAATATTTATGCTGGAAATCTTTCAAGAATTTTAGAATATCTTCTACTTGCAAAATCATGGATTTTGGTTCAACAGTTTCTGTAACTGAGCTAATGTAAAACTATGCTACTAGAAAAAAATATTGTCACAGTTTTGTAGGCATTTTGCATGATGAAAGCAGATGTTTACATAAAGTGATACAGCATATTTTTTGTTGCATGCATTACCATTTACTAATCTATGGGCTAATTCTGCCATGGAATATGGGAAGAGAATGCCATGGGTAATTTGGTTTTCTGTCTTTTCCATTTCAACTTTTTTTACTACAATATTCGTATGCCATAGGTTCAATAGTATTCATTGAATCAAACATCTTCACATCAATAGCCAATTGGACCTGTTTCAGAGTGCAGTTTATTACAGGTCTCATTAACCTGTACTTTTAGTTTATAATTTCTTTCTACCCTAAGAATATTTTTATTCAGCTAAGCATTAAATTCTTGTATCTTATTCTGATAACTGCTGTGTATGAGAGTAACTGTACCTGCTGAAAATATCTAATGTGTGCAGTATTCAAATGATCATGGTGACTCTGGTGTAAGTTTTTCTAAGATTGGAAGTCAGTGCAAGTTTGAGCAAAAACTATAAGGCTGAGGAAATTCTGCTAAGAGCGAAGATGATAATACTTGCAAAACCAGCCATCAGTGTTGTTATTGAAACACTAGTAATTTTAATGAGCAGTACATCTCTGTAACATGGCAAACTTTAAATCATTCTGCATATTGACCGATAGCATAGTGCATATGCACATGAATAACCAAAGCTCATGCCTAATAAAGTGCATTTCCCACCAAAGATTTAGTGAAGGATGCTTCAGAGAAATGGGTTAATGCATAATTAATCAAGCTCACTGGAGTAGACTCACTTCTGAAAATTTACAGTTCTTTTGATTACATTGGCCATGTCCAGACCAATGTTGAGGTAAGAAAAACTGTTAAATTAATTGCAAGTAAACACTCACTTTTCATTTGTTTCTTAAGTTGAAATACATAGACACATACTCTAAATATTGAAAAATTAAACATATCTAATTTTGTTTCATTATTATTTATAAATGTCATCCATAATTTACTCATCCCCTAAATTAACCTCTTAAAGAAAGGATAAACTGTTTTCTATTCCCCTTTTGTAGTCTGCTGTCTGAAATCAAAACATTTCTTGTTGTAAATTTTGAGGAGGCAGTTGCTCAGGTTTTTACTTTCTTAGCCCTCTGAGAGACTTCCTAACAGCTTAGAAATCATAATACAGGGATTTGTCCAAGTTTTGCACAGCACTGTCTAATGTTGAAGGGAAGTCCAAGAATTGCAACTTTTTTCAGTCTTGCATATAAACATTCTCAATCAAAACTTCTTGTGTAGTCTTAACATTGTTCTTTGCTCAGAGTGAGCTGCTTATCAGCTCTGCATGTCTTAAGTTCTCAGATTTCATCAGAAAACAAACAAGGAAAAAATGAAACTTTGCTTAAAATGCATGATTTCCCATTTTTATCTAGACTTTAAAATGTTAATGATTTATTAAATCTATTTTTCTATTGATTCATTCATCCGTTAAAAAACAGTACTTGATCATTCTGTAGTGGATGGTACTGTGCATGTATTTAAATAAAGGTACTATAATTTGTTCCTCAGTACAATATTCAACAGAGTCCTAATTTATATAATAGACACTGAAATAAAAGTCAGTATATAGTTGGTAAGGATTGTCTTTGAAATACACAGTCTGTGTTCTGTAAACATTAGGAGGTAAATACCAATTAATGTTATGTTCAGCATTACGTAGAAAAATATGAGGGCAATTATTTGCTAAAATTAAAATCTTGTAATTCCCCATTCTTTGGTCCAGTAGGGTTGACAATTACAGTTACCATAGGTGTAAACTAGTATTTTTCCTGTGCATTGCAATCACACACACACAGAAGCATTTGATGCACTTCTTAACTGAAAACATACATAAGTATAGAGCAAAAGTTATTTGGGGAAAAAAAAAAAAGCTACTTGCTGACATAATATTACATAAAGTGTACATTTGTTTTATGAAATTATGGTTACAGGTGTTAAATATTTTCACATAACTTGGCATAGGATTTTCTACCAATGCTCTCAACTTTTTGTGGCAAAAATATGTTTAACAATAATTACAATGTGTTCTCTATGATTATCTCTTGAACATTGTAACTCTGAAAGCAAATAAAATTGTACATGAGCTATTATTTAATAATATATGTAATTTTAACTGTGCTAGTCTGCGATAGCAAATTGTTCACAACAGTTTTTCATACAAAGAAGGGTAGATGGGTTCACGTAATCAGAGTTATATACAGGTATGACTAGATATGTAACAGGTAAAGCAGATCTGTTGGTTAGTATGTATCAAGTTCTCACTGTAGCAAAATATAATGGAGTAGCCATTTTACTACATTGGCACGTACCATGGCTGTGGCAGTCCGGCTTCCTATTAATCTTGTTTGGTTTGGTTTTTTTTTTATCATGGCCTCTAATAAGCCATGATTAGGTTAAAAGTATTGATGATGAGGATAAAATCTTAGAATACATAAAACGTAATAGGAAAAGAAAATGTTTGATTTAATGAAAGAACTTCAGAGGGGGTTCCATTTTTCACTTCAGTATGCACAGAATTAAAATCATGAAATTACACATTGGTGTATGAAGTGAAACAAATATATGCATGTATATTCATACAGTTGAAACAGATGCACTGTTCTTACATTGACTGAAGAGTGGTAGCTGTAAACCTTCCACTGTTTACAATGGAGCGTTCTTTAAGGCCTCATTGATGATGTTTGCAATATAAAGGGAAATTACAAATATGTAGGAATTATATCTGACACTAGATTTGCAAATTTTTCATATCCCTACTCAAGTGTTGCAGCTGGGCAATGTGCTGAGGAAAGAACATGACGTCTCAGGAAGAAACCTTAACTTCTGAAATTGGTCAGCATCACTCTGACTTTGCATGAGTTCCTGTTAAAAGGAGGTAGAAGCAGAATTTCTTGCAGAGACAAATACAGAATTACTGTTTCCAGTACTTGCAAGATATTTGTATGCATATCATCATGACTATTTAAAGCTAGGGGGTTAGACCTCGTGATTTAGGCTTATTGGTGCATGGTACGTGTATGCGCATGCTAGATCAGATAATGTGCTGATCTGCTTAGGACTTTGATGAGCTAGGAAGCACTTGATTTCTGAAGCAGAAGTAGATGTCCTATAACATTTCCTCACTCTTATCAACTCTGTAGTATTGCATGTAAATCACAACAATGATTAGCTAATATCAAAAATTATTTAAGACAAACTCAGACTTCAACATGTTTCAAAATATAAGAAGTAATATAGTCAATGTGTGGGTTAGATATAATTACTGGAAGAAAGGGAGAAAAATACTTTTTTTTTTTTTTTTTAATGTCTGGGTTAATATTTGTTAGCCAAGACTATAGCTATTCAATGATTATTAATGATTTAGGGTGCTCACACTGTTCTGTTACTTAATGCCTTCAACCCCAAGTCTCTTCTGCAGCTTATAGTTCTGAGGTGAATCATAGCGAGACCAAGACATTCTGGGAAGCAGTCACCTCAGAGGAGTGTCATGCCTCACCTCTCTTGAAGAGTGACTAGAGGGAATGGCTAAAAAACGGGGGGGGGGGGGGAGAACCCAAAAGAAAAAAAACCCAAAACAAACTGGAAGAATTATCCAGATAAGGAAGCAGAAGATCAGAAAATTCTGCTAAGGAATGGCAAAGCAGATGCTCAGTGGTGGTTGCAAGGGGTGAGTTCACTCCAAGGCAGCCCACAGAAATGGCAGTGAGGGGCCTGGGAGGCCAGATGAAGGCACTAAGGGCTAACAAGCAGTAATGTGCCAAGGAAGGTAATTAATTTGATCTAGAGTTCCCTTCCATTTAGGACTGAAGTAGTTGGGTACTGTTTTTTTCTTTCATTGAGAGAAAAGATTGAGAGGAGTTAGGCCCAAGAAGAGGAATAACTGAGCCCTTCTTGTGGAGGGAGAAGGACTTGTGAGCAAAAGAGAAGTGAAAGATGGTTAAAGGAAGGCAAAAGACTTGCCAGGGGTTTGTGCTTTCATGCTCTCAAAAAAAAACTGAAGAAAGACATTGCCTTTGCTGTTAAGTAGCAGTTTGCCAAACTGCTGAACAGTTAGCACAAGAATAAATAAATAAATTTAGAAAGCTGAGGTGGGCCTGAGAAGCATTGCTCAATGTTTTATGCAAGAGCGGTGAAGAACGTGTCGGCCTCCTGTCAGATAATTGCTGCTTGTCTCTAGCTTCTTCAGGTCTGAAAGCATTTTGTTTTCTGTCCTCTGTCCATAAGGAAGGAAACTTCTTGTGGTCCTGTTGAGGTGAGTAAAAGCCTTACTATAGACCTTGCTGGAAAATAAATAAAACATGGATGAGATCTGGAAGCTGAATCTGCTAATATCTCATTAACAGATATTTTATTTTACTTTATATTAATATAAAGTAATAGGCTAAGATCCATGGCATGCAAGGCTTTGAGGGTGTGCTATGCAGCAGTGAGTGATGGCACAAATTCTCCTCAGGTCTGTCAAGATTTTCTGGTGTCTACCTAATCTGAGTTTGTGCCACAGGGAGCCTCCTTGTTCTTATACCCCGTTTACACTCAGACTATGGATTTTCAGTTGATTTTAAAATAAGGAGGTTTGACCTTTCCTATTCTGATTAGTGTGTGTGGCACGGGTGCAGATAGAGCTATCCCATTATCAGGTTCTCTTAATTTCACAAAAATAGCTGAAGCAGAAAACTTCTCTATGACCATTGACTTCCATTATGTGAAACTGCCCAACTGCTTGAAGCTATGAATAGGCAACAAGAGGTTCTAGGCAACTAGAATCGGGACATGGTGGTATTTCAGAGGCTGCTTTTTTTCCTTTGTGATTCATGATTCGAAGAGACTCCCTGAGAAGCACCTCATGGCTCTTTTTAAATATGACTCATACAAAGAGTAAGTGATAATCATCAGGCTTTGTTATTTATAGAAAAGTGGTAGCTGTGTTCATGGTAAAGCAGCAGTTTCATAGTGAGGTGTCCATTTCTAACAAACATGGGAAATTATTTGCTGGGTTTAACTGAGCAAGAAACAAAGATTTTTAATTTTCAGGTCATTTTTAGTCCAAGACTGATAATGACTAAAAATACTTACCTGCCAATTGGCCTATTTGAAATAAACCTGTATGGTTGGGTATTTTTACCTAGGGTCAAACTTACATGCTGTGAAGGAACATAGCAATTTGCATTAACAAGTAGCTTTTCTGGACAGGGAAGTGAACGCTTCTTACTCTTTTGGTGAAACTCATATTTATGGGCCATGCTCTGCTTGCCAATAAGAAAATACTTAAGTACAAAAAAAAAAAAAACCAAAAAAAAACCCCCAAAAAAACCCCAAACACATAATAGCAATTCTTCTTGAAGCTACTTCTACTTGCAGAATGATAGTGGTGATTTGTGTATCTCTCAGTAAGGCAACTGGACTTTGCAAAATGAGCATCAGCACTATAATTTCTGCCCAGCCATGAGGTTGGCTGTTGTAAAAGGTGTGGCAGGGGGTTGAGTGGGATGGTTTGTTGTTTTGTTGGGGTTTTTAGTAAACATGAGTGACTTCCCAATGTCTCTTTTTACCCCAGAATTATAAGGACTAGAACTTTGATTCAGACATATATGTTTATGGTGTACACCTAAGTAAGCAAGCAAATGCAGGAATG
>NW_009942159.1:0-28303 GCF_000696875.1 Nestor notabilis | reverse complement strand
TCATTTGAGCTGAACTTCACTTCCATTCATTTAAATTCAGTCCTGTTACTGAAGGGAATAACACTCATTAATTTTAGGTAGTTTGGGAGGATTTGGGGGGGAAATGGGTGTGTTGAGTTTTTCTCCTGAGTAGTATGACCTTGTTACAACTATATATACATGTAGATTAAGGAATTTGCACCTCATTTACATCAATTGCTCTTTCCTGTGGCTATATTCTGAACAATTATTACTTCCTCTTTTTTTTTTTTTTTTTTTTTTTTACCAGCCTAATCTCTCTCTAAATGGTTCAGTATAATTAGTTTACAAGTTTTGAAAGATTTGGTCCAACTGTCTATTCTATAAAGTCAAGCCTTGCATTCAGATGCAAATTGAGGCCTTTATACTTTATCACTATTGCTCATCAAAAATTCCTTAGCCTCTGTTCCATCAAACTATACAAAATTGTGGGGAGGAACCTACTTTCCCTGATTTATCTGTTTTTTAACTGGATTCCCATTTTGGAGCAAAATCAGATTTACTTTTTTAAATGTCAAAATATTTTGTTCTTGAACATCAAAAGGAAATGTAAGTTTGGGTTTGGGCTTTTTTTTCATTCATTAATTCTGTTTCATTAATGTAGTAATTAATTTTGTAGTATAACTGACTTTTTACTTTAAAAAGCAAAAAGTAAATAATATTATAACCTTATTTTTTTCAAGATGAACATAATTCTTATTTCCTTAGGCAAATTTAAAATTCTTAGCATTTGTTCAAGGTCCTGAAATAAAAATTTCAACCTCTCTGCTGCTGCAATTGTCACCAGACTAAAAGCCTGGGCATCAAATTCTAGTCTTTATGTAACATTTCTGCATTTTTATTATTCCGATAGCTGCGTAACTTCAAGTTGTTGATTTTTGATTCATAGGTCCTCCTGTTTCAGTGAATTTTTCACTGCAGGTATATTTTGTTGCTGAAGAAAACCAGAGATAACATAATAATGTTAAACAAAAAATTATGTCACATATCTTAAAAAGTTTACCAAATATCTTGATAGTTATCTCAAAATACAGTAGTGGACTCGTTTTTTACTAGAGGTAGATTTGGCAGACAGCTGAAGAAAGGAAATCCCATTATTAAGTTATTCTAATTATTGTAAAATAAGTGAATAACAGAATAATATGTACTGTAAAATAAATTATTGATAAGGCAGATATAATGCTTGTAAGTGTTCATTCTAAGGTACTGAAAACACTGATACTCAGTTGACAATAATTGTTCCATCATATTGATAAAGCATTTATGCATCGCTAATTCACAAAGTCCTGTGGTCCTTAATGTGTGTCTCAATTTTTGTGTGAATCATCAGCTAATGCTGTGTGATAGCTAATCTGTGAACACTTTTCACCTCACAGTTACCCAGCACATGTAAGCTGTCTGAAGTTTTGCTATTCCTATTTGCTGTAAAGGTTGCTGTACCTTTATCCCTAAGTAATGTTAGAATGTCTAACTCAATTGATATAATGTTAAAATCCTTGCTGTGACAGTCATCAGTCTTATTTTTATGATTGTGGGACAAGAGGTGAGTGGACTCACATAAGGTTAATGGGGCTTTAAGAAAATGTTATGTTCCTCTGGTGCAAGATAAGGTCCTCTGCTTCCGATGGGAATCCTGTCACTTTATCAGATATAACGGCTTTCTCTGTCAAAGAGTTGAGATACTAGTCTGTGTGAAATGATTTATAGTTTTTCCTTGGCTTGCGTGCTGAATCTTGGACAAAAAATAAATCTTATGGCAGATGCCAGTTGTTCCCTGTTGGTCTGTGTGTAGAAATATGTACTACCATGAGAGCTAGTCAAAGCATTCAAATACAACAGAACAGCTGTGCTGACAACAGAGAGCAGAACACGATTCCTGAGGTCAGACTTACACAGACAGAAGCTGAAACAAACTGTCAGAAGTTCAGAAAAGGGTTAAACTTCCTTTACTCATTTCTAGAGTGATGTCTTTCTAAAAAAGTGGAAGTAGGTAATAAACACATCTCTAACTGATAGCACTCATCTGTACAATGTGCTATTTTTTTATCTCTGATATAGCACAAGTGATAGCTTTTAACTACTTGTGCTGTGTACTTCCTGCACAAAACACAATGCAAGAGAATGACATACAAAAGCAGATTTTAACAAGTTCAATAAAATCATGTTTTAAGGAACCCAAGATACCTTCTGATCCAACACCACAGGGCAGCAAAGGGATTTGCAGGAAAAATCACATAATGCCATTTCCATCTCTTCTCAATAAAAGTTTGCAAAACAGGAGAGTTCTGGCCAAATTACAACCTCGTTTATTCTTTTAACTTGTTTATAAATGAATTTGGAGGGTTCTGTGATATGAACCTCATCAGAATATGCAGCCTTAATGCTGTAAGGGAGGATTGAGAATATTTTGCCAAATCTGGTTCCCCTTACATACAGAATCTCTTCTTCTACTAGAAGCAACCTTCTTGCAAGGTACAGAAACACAGAGGTAGTCACTATTTCTTTCATTCCTTGTTCCTTTAAGGTGTTAAAACTTTTTTTAGCACAGCTCTGCAATGACTACTGTGACTATTTTTGGCAAGAAGAATCAACACTGAGGGATGACTTGTACAGGGGATTGGAAATTGCAGCATACGGTATAGACAATTTGTGTCATAGCACTTCTGGTACACCAGTGTGGATACCTCTGAGAGCATTTGAAGTTCTAATGTAGAATTATCATACTAAGTCATACCTTTGGAGACTGATTTAAGTATCGCCTTGTTTGAAACAACGTTAAAGTGAAGTAGGGACGTGGAAGTGAAATCCCATCTCCACTGAATCACTGGTTTGTCATTGCAGTTAGAGTCACAGTTTTATCCCTACTGTCTTGTGGAAGGCCTCAGAACATCATTCCTGCCTCAAGCAAAATGTCTGCAAAGAAGTCCAAGAAAGAGATTGAGAGATCTTGCACATCTATACATCTGTAAAAACCTATTGAATGCTTGCACCTGCAAAGTTGCCCCACAGTATTAGCCTGGAAACCAGGTCACCAGGTCTCTTCCTTTCAGCCAAGAACTCATGTTTTCTTCCTCTTTCTCGCTCTTCTCATGTGTCTTAGCAATCTTGTATTTCTGTCTCCAAAACCCTTAGTTTCAGCATGCTGTATTAGAGTATATGTTTTCACTTATGCAGTTCTATTGGTTGCTGGTTGTACATTAAGCTGAGAAATGCAAGTGTGAAATTTTTTGGATAAGGAAGAAATCAAAGACTTCAACTTTCTGCCAAACCCTAACTGCTATAACCAATGTTATGAGTCCTGTTCAGTTAAGGACCTGTCCTTAAATGCCACCCTCTGAATCTAAAGGCACGAGAAGGTTGAAGCTCCAGCTAGGTGGAGTTCACACATAGCGTTTTATTTTACATTTGCTAATTCACATGTAAATTTTATGGATTCTATGTGTAAATGTCTGTCTTCCTATCCAGAGCCCTAAAAATCTACTCTTAGTGCTTTGAATCACCCTGCTGGCATAATGTAACACTAAACTTGAGCATGAACAAGTACATGCCTTGAACCTAGCTTTAGGACTTGTGTGTTCAACAGAATATTGACTTGGTATCAAATTCTATACTGTTGCCTTAAGAGGCTGCAAAACCATGTCTATGTACAGCATAACACAACCCACTCTTAATTATTTCTGCCTAGAGTAGCTGCTGCTGTTGGATTTCTTGTCTTTTTTGCTTAAAACAGCAGTGACGCAGTAGTGAGTCAGGCCTTTGCCAGTGCTTAAATATCCAGTGCTAGGTGCTATATAAAAACATTTTTAATTTTTTTTCCTAAACAACAGGCATGTGTGCAAACCCTGATTAGCATGTCCTACGTCAGAGGTATGCAAATTGTGTACAAAGTGTACATATTCAATCTCTTGTATTTACATACAGCTTTTCGTTTGCAGTATCGTTTAATGTCTGTGTACTCTGACTACTTTTTTGTCATTTCTGGCAGTCATTGTGCACCTTCAAGCTTATGCTGTCCTAGGGTATAAAGCCTATCTCATAGCTCATTTGTTTCAGTGTTACTAGATTGTTAATCGACAGTTAGTGTAAAGCAACTTAGTAAAACACCAAAATAAGTTTTGTGGCATTTTGCTCCAGATCTATAACCTGAGGAAGAACAGTGGTTACTTGTCATGAGACCAAAATTCCTAAAAACTATTAGTCTTATCTCTTAGAAAAATGTTGCAAGTAGAATTATGAAATTTTTTAATTAACTCCTTGCTTTAATACAGTGGTAAACTAGTTCTGAGAATACATACTTAAAGTAACCATCTTAGTTGTCACATGGTCATACTGAATGTTTAAAAGCTACAAGGTTCTTGGCCTTATTTCTTTGCCTTCCATTATTGCTTGCTTTCATTCAGAGCTTGGAGGCCAAATATGACTACCTGAGGTTACAAAGAGAGATTCATGGCTTAAAGTGCCTCCCTACAGCCTATAGGGTGGCCCAGTAGTGTTGGAGCAGAGCATATACTCCTCTCTTTTGATATGTTTTGTCTGTTGTTTTGCCTTCTGTCACTGTGTCCTTTCCATTTCTCCAGTGACAAACAGCATTTTTAAGGCTCATTCCATAACTTTAGTGTGGAGAGTCTGCAAGATTGAAGTATATATTATTAAAAATAGGGAAATAACAAAATACAGTGTTTGTCATATCTTCCAGTAAGCTACCTCAGTTTTGTTGCCTCCACCTGCTATTTCCCATTGGTGTTCGCCCAGGCAAGATGTGTTCAGGGATAAAAGAGAGAAAGTAAGATTACTTGGAGTCAGGGGAAATTAATGTGTTATTTGCAACAGAGCTGAAGTGCAGTGCATTGTATAGAAGGTAGCTTTAATTAAAACCTTTATTTCAGAAATAAGTAGGTTGAAGTCCACATGAAAGAAAAGAGGAGAAAAAGGTTGCACTGTCTCATATTTTGCTTTTTCACAGACTGCCTGCAAGCTGAAGGCACACTCTGTGCCAGGCTGAGCCTGGTGCATCACAGGCTCTGCAGCTAGGTGAAGGGAACATTGGCTAGCTACAGCCTTCTGAACTGGCTGCCTACTTCACCTACTTCATGTCCTGGGTTTCTGCAGCCTTCTCAGCCTGCTTTATGAAGGAAGCACAATCTTAAATCTACACAGTACTCATTACTCCATCCACCTCTCTAATGTGTTCTCCTGCCCTGACACTTTTAATAAAATCTTAGGAAAAGTATTTAAGAACAGTTTAGGGATTACTCTTGGTATTTTGTGCTGCCTTGGACAAAGACTTTCAGGGTTTTTTGAATTACTGTATGTACCTGCAGTCCTCACTTCTTTACATTTTCCTGTATAGCTAATTATTCTCCTCTTAGACCCTCTTAACACAGGAACTAAAAATTCAGAAAAGAATGTCTTGTACAGTATTTCTTGACCATGCTTTTTGGCAAGGAAGTGGACCTGTCTCACTTTCCACTCAACTGCTGGTCAGGTAGTAGGTAGAGAGGAAGCCAAGTACTAAAAGGTTTACATATTTTAATTCTCCCAAGATTCTCAAGATATTTTTTTATTAGTTGCCATCTGTTCTCTGAATGAAAGTATAGAGGAAATGTCACTACTGCTGCTCTCTGCATTTCCTTTACAGAAACTACAGCATTATGATTGGAGTCTCATTCATTGTAATGTAAGTAAATCCACAGCAATCAACTAGATTGTTCTAAATTTTACATGAGATTGGAATCTGACCTGGAATTTTCCTTAAGTAAAGCAAAAGCAGAATAAAGAATTGCTCTGAAAGGTATTTCAGACTGTATCTAGTCATCTAGATTGACTCTACCACCATCAATGTGATTTGCAGACGCAAGAAGAAATTCCAGGTTCTGCTAGCTGTGTTGGCAATGGTGTTCTTACTGCTTGGAGTGATCCTTCCTTTCAGCAGTAGTATGAGTTGCAAAGTCCAGCTCCCATCTCCAAGGGAACCTACCTGTTTTAGAAGAGAGCTTTTGTTCAGCAAGCCTGTCTTCCTTGAGAAGCAGTGCTTGTTCAACTCCATAGAGAATTATTTGCCGGTTATGTCAGAAATGCTTTAGTAAAGTGAAACATTGTTAAATACATGACTTGTGGGTTTTTTTTTAATAAGAAAACTACCTAGTTCTTACAAAGGATTTTCATCCTCTATGGTGGGATAGAGAAGAGCCAAATGAAATTCCTGGTGTTAGACTCTTTAAAATAAACTTAAGAAACTCTTTTTTTTTTTTTTTCTCCTCCTCCTCCCTAATTACGTTAAAAGTATAAAATTGTTTGCCTTTGACTCTATATAATGAGCTTTTGAGGGACCTCTCAAATTCTCCTTGAAATTGCATAGCTTTTACTCAGCCGAAGTTCCTGTGAGGTGATGTTGTGATCTCACCACTACTACACTTGTAGTATTCAATTTTCTTCACAGAGGAGCTTCTTGTTGATGTACAGAGGATGCAAGCTTTTTTAAAGTTGTTCAAGGAAGAGATACAAAATCTTGACTGAATACTTGAAATTTTACTTACTATAGTTTTACAGAAAGGGCATTATCAAGACTCTTTAATGAACAGAACAAAGCTATAGCCTGCAAAACCCACAAGAGAAGACTGACCTTGCCAATTAAACACCTACTTCATCATAGGCAATTAGGACTTAGGACCTAACCTGAGATGTGTGGCTTTGCTTGTTCTTTAACTCTCTGTGAGCATTTGTTCGTTTACTGCCATGCAGATAATGCATTGCATTTCACAGCACAGCAAGTTTAATCAGGACATGTCATCATTAATTTGTACTGATATGCACTGATGGACAGGGTTTTCCAGGAGCATGACTAGCTGTTTATCAAACAATCGTCAATTCTGGAGAAGAAATGTTGCAATTCCCCTGTTGTTTTACAGCATCTGCTTTATCATCTGCTCGCAGAGCACCTTTCCCCCCCTTCCTCCCCCCTTCACTGGGTTACCCTCTGTAGCTGTCACTTGTAGACAGCTTCATTTATTTCTGCTGATTTCTAATTCCTGTAGGAGGGGTGTCTAAAATACACGATCCATTGAAACATGCAGTGGAACTGAAATGGTTAATGGTGGCAAGACAAGACTAAATACCACAATCTGCATTTGATTTCTGATGCTTTCCTGTTATTTACAAAGTGTCTCTGTGACTATCATAAATAATTTACAGTTCAAAGTGAATACTTCTAAGTGCTAGAAAGCCAAATTCACATTTATTTCATTTGCTAATGTTTCCACAATATAACACAAAGCATAAAAACCCCTTCTTATTGCTCTGTAGTTTAACAAAAGATCTATTAGATTAGCACAGAAACTCAAAAGGACTCTTACAACAGCAGGTTAAGGAGACGTATTAGTTATTCAGTCTTGTAGTCCCTACTATGGTAAAATTCTAACTCCAAGCACAGAGGATTTTACCAGCCTAAGGACACCAGGGTTAACCTTTTAGCATGCAAAACTTGTTATCTGCAAGTGTGTTGGTTTATTGCTTTGGGGAATAACAATGGGAATAACTCTGAAAGCTAATCCTAGAGAATAATGATTTCATTTTAGTTGGGCATACTGTGAATTGCTTGTAACAGGTAGAAGTAGCACACGTGACTTCCAAAATGAAATCATATTTGCAAATACTTGGAGAAAAAACAATGCCATAGAAATAAAAAGTTTTGTCACTGATATGCCATTAGGCACATCGACTTTAAACTCTTTCTGTTCTTGTTACTACCACACAGGCTAAGAGAAGTTAAGGGATCTTTTAGCAGTGACTAGTTGAAAACTTCCACTATTTACCAATAAAATAAAGACTTACATGTTTTAATGCTTAGCTCTTTTTGAAGTTAACATCCCAAAGGTTACTGACATCAGGGGAGGCAGAAGAAAATAAAAGCCATCAATCTAGAGAGCAAAAAACAAAACCATAAACTAAAAAAGAACATAGAAAGCTTATTCTTAAGAAAATTGAACTTAATTTGTGTATAGTGATTATCCCATCTCAATATAAGTGACCTTATTGGAAGATCTGCTAAAGGAGATCAAACCCCATCCTTAATTTTTTGGTAAAAAGAGAAATACAAATTCTGTCCCATAAACACAGACCAAACAAATCACTCAAAGGGCCATCACATTCCAGCTGACATAAAATATGAGCTGTATCTGTAAATGATACCTAATATCTGAAATTATATATGATTTTGATACTGTAGTATCAAATATTGACAAAAATAACTGCAGAATTTTTGTGAAGAGAGGGAAAATGTTAAGGATCTCTATTCAGTTTATTCTAACAAAACAGTCTTGGCATTGCTTGCAGTGACTTATAAAAAACTTGATCAATTGGTTGTGTTTTTTATCTGTCATTATTTGTAAGCTTTTTTTCATTCTGAATGGTCAACATCTACTTGCCCACCAAAGCTGATATAAAGGATTGGTTCATTCACTGTTAAAATTAGTCTTCAACATTTAACATTGCCTTAACAATTTGACACAGTAGTGTAAAGGGGGAAGGGGAAAACAATCAATGCCCAGAAGGAATTTTAGGGAAATAGATGCTAACATTTCAGCATCGGGGACAGGTTCTTAGCTGAGGTAAAGGGGAGCAGTTGCCTCAGAGTCAGTAGAGTTGATTTATTACCAGCTGAAAGACCAGCACTAGACCGACAGTGTCCCAGCCTCTGTGAAAGGACATGTACTATTCTCGGTGAATACAAATGGGGTGTGCCTTTTAAACGGGCCTGAGTGGAGGTTTTGTACGTCTATGTGATTTGGCAAGTGGTCCGTTTTCTGAAGTCTGAAACGATTTGCAAATTTGAAGAAAGGATTCAGCTAGAGGAGGGGAGGGGGAAAGAAAAAGACAAGATTTTTGGTGAATGAAACTGCAAGGACAGGGTGCCTGTGAAACCCTTCTTTCAAGTTGGATGGAGCTAAGAGCACTTCTCTGGCCAGAGTCAGCCTCAAACACTCTGCCTGACGGGACTTGTGCCCTTATCCTCTAGTTTCTACAAGAGCTCTCTATCATGAGGCTTGATGTACTGGGGTGGAAGGTACCCTTTCCTTTTAAACTTGCACTTTAAATATACTTTGGAGCAAGCCTAGAGTGTGGGGTTTTTAGGAATGAATTAGTAAATAGACTCTTTCACTGGGAGAAATGCCTCAGGGCAAGGAGTTGGATTTCTCTCTGAATTGTTGGGTTTCACTGAAGTTGACAGTTACAGCTGAAGAAACAAGGAACTTATTAATTTGTGGCAGGTTAAGAAGGTGCTTTATATCAAGCCCTCAACCTCACCTCCAGGCCCTCTATTCCTTCCAAGATGGTCAAGCAAGAGTGCACACGGGTGCAGAAGACAAGCAAAATGACTTTGAAACATTAGACACTTATGTTGCTACTGCTCAGGCTTAAAGTATCCTAGTGCGTAGTATGCGATTCTTAAGTAGTATATTCGATGTAGATATTGATAAATTCTGCATTTTGTCAAGTGTATTTGATGCCATTGTCCTCCATAATACCTTAGTTTAATAACAAGTGGCAGTGTGTGAAGCAGGGAAGTATTGCTTCTGAAACATTAAGTTTCTTCATCTTAAGTGAGTAGTTTTTTGTTAGCATTTACAAGAGACTTGCAGATTATTGAATCTGGTCCTTACTTCAAATTCATCTGACAGCATTTAGCAAAAGAATACTATTTTATGAAATACAAATATATAGTTATATATATGCATATTTATGAATGGAAAGCTCCTATAACTGTAGTAGTTATAAGTTCAAATGTCACAACTAATTAAGAGGTGCAGTTTCAATGAATAGAAATATGGGACTGGTCTTTAACTCCAATTTTTTTCCTTCCTTTGAGATAATCTTTATTGATATTGTCTGCATAACTAAGGATGTAAAGCATTCGTCTCCCAAAAAAAAAAAAAAAAAAAAAAAAAAGAGGTGGTGATGGTGTAAAAGGCCATAAATCCTTGAGCTGTTTATTCATAATCTGAAATATAGTTAGAACTTCAGGCAGCTTTAATGATAATGTTAATTCTCCCCCTGCCCCCATCTCTGCTAACACTCAAATCCACTATTTCTTCTGGATTTGGTTTGGCAGTCACATCCCACTCAATATGAAGGCGTGTGAGAGAGAAAAAATCAGTCTGCTAGCATACTATATTGGACCCAATTTCTTACTCATCTCATGGCACTAAGACTTCTTTTATCTGCAGGGAAGCCAACTGATAGAGCAAATGACAGATGAAGCAGTCACTTGCAACAGTTTGGCTACAGAATTTGGGATACTTCTTTCCTCATTGTGGAATGCCCTTTGTTACTGGCAAAAAAAATCCCAAACCAACCCAACAACAACAACAAAAAGCTTGAAAAAACAGTCACATTTTCAAAGGCACCCAAATGAGCTGGCATACAAAGGAATTTGAGATTTGAACTATTGCATGAGAGCAACGGTACATATATTTTTCCTAGATTCACAAATTGTTGAAATACAACAGTAACTGACTTAGAGGAAAAGAGCAGATCACCCTTAGTTTCTGAGAAGCTTGAGTTATCAATTGACGGGGGCTTTGTCTAGTTCACTAACATGCTGAATTCCATGCTTACTCAGATTGGGATGTGCTTTAGCCATTAAAATCTATGGATTTCAATATTTAAAACTTTGCTGTTTGGTATGCAGGTTAAACCACAGTTTCTCTATGGTCTGAATGCCCTGAGTTTGTAGGAGGATTTAAATTTTCTGAATGTTGAGAATTCTCCAGTAATTCTCTAGTTGTCCCCAAAAGGACCTATATGTAACTGATGCAAGACTTCAGGTTATGTTTCACAAAACAAAGTGAGACCAAAATGTTGGTTCTCTCTTGAAGGAACCAAAATACTTTTCATACAAAAGTTCACAGCAGAATAACTGGATTTTGAAGAAACCAATGAAAGGCAGTTTCATAGTCCTGTGTTTATGTTCCTCTTACCTATTCTGTTGCTCAGAGCTTTCACTTAGTGGTTGCTGAACACCTAGAAAAACCTGAGTGACATCTTCGAGTAAGAAAAAGGTAGAGTTATTCAGTTACATTGCAAAGACCAGCAGGAGTCTAAGGACAAGAGCTGACTCTGCAAATCTTAATGAGCGTAAGATTCACTTGTGAGCCTCTAAATATATAGATCTCATAGGTCATATATCTAGTGGATTCTTAAACTCTGGAAACAGTCCTGACATGACAGAATCCTTGTCACTTGTCTGCACTGAGTGGAAAATTCTATTTCTTTTGAGCAAACTCCCCTTTTCTGGGATTGTCTTTTCTCTTAAATACTTCAGATGTTAAATATTTCCTCAGTTTGCTAAAATTAATGCAAACTGGTTGCTATCTATGGAGATGGTAGCTTGGTAAATGATTTTAAAACAGCATTTAAATATGTGAATGCTTCCATTGAAGACAATGAGTCTATCACCATTCTCAAAGTTCAGTATGTTTTTAGGTATTTTGCTGTAATGGGGTTCTTCCTTTTAGATAAATTTCATGACCCAAATTTTTGTAAGTAATTAGAAGGTACTCAACTACTACAGACAAAAATAGCAATAATTCTTTCTTCCCCTTCTGTAGAGGAAATAGCTCAATTAGCTATTTTTATTTGCTTGCTTGTTTGCATGAGAGAGCAGTTGCCATCCATGCGGAAGTTAGATCCATCCAAGACAGTGAGTCTAGCAAACTTCTTCATCATCATCAAATGATACCTCTCTATCAGTGTCTCAAGGCGGATTTTGATGTCTAGCTACTTATGGATTGGTGAATTGTTACTCAGGTTAATTTTGCCTCTGCTTTTACAGATTTAAAGGACTCTCTTGAGGACTTTGTTTGAAAAGACATTTCCTTGTATTTCAACCAAGACAAAAAAACCCTTCTAGCCACCCTGTCCATGGATTAGGTACACAGCATAGATAGGAATACATATTAACTGCCTAAGAAACTAAGCTACTTTAAGACAGATCAAAAGGGGTTATTAGACACAGGTAAGAAAGATGGGTTAAATTCATCTGTCATCAATCAAGTGAAGCTGGGACCGTGGATGTTTATACATTGATAAATAACTGCTGGGAAGGGGGTGAGGAATTTATCATTAGACTAATTTAGTGTTCTTGCCTCAATGCTGTCTTTGACCAGAGTCTTCCGTTTACTAGCTCTTCGATGGCAGTCATGATTCCAGCCTATTTCTGACTTTGAATTGGAATGCATGTTGATTCAATTAGAAATGGAGGCAACACCCAGCAAATTTTGGAGTATATAATGAAAGGGTCTTTTAGTTTTTTGAAACCTGAAGCAAAAGCAAATAGTGAGAAAACTGAAAGAGAAAGGTGCCCCTCACAAGGTGCACAAGAGACCTCAGGGAGACTTTCTGAGTTGTTTGGAAGCCTATATTATTAAAAAATTAAATGAGCAACTTCCCAAAACAATCAAGCAAAGACAAGAGCAAAAACTGAGGCCTTGTAAGGATAGGAACAAACTACTCCAGTATTCTTGTTCTCGTTTCTATAACTGCTTGTCTGGCATACTGTCTAGAACCCTTTAATTCACAAACATCTGGCAATAAAATTCACAGATTACCTTTCATGTTTTCATCACTTTCAGTCCGTAAGTCTTTGAGTGCTCTGCTTTGTCGTTCCAAGAATAAATCTAAGGATTTTTGAAAATTTTTGCAAAAGTTCATGGAATTGGATTTCACTTTTGTGTAACAACACAGGTACTTAATCATTGCAAATGAGTTCCAGGTGTTGTAATCTTCTCTGCTCAGACTAAGAATATCTTTCTGGAATAAGAGCATCTCAGAAATTTTGTTAGTGTATTGTTTTTGTTCCGATGTAATAAAGTTCCTTTTCTATCTCATCCACCAGTCGATTTGTGGGAGAGTTTAACTATTCTGATTTATATCATCAAAGATGTCTCTCTCTTCTTCATACAAAACTGTATTAGTTGCTTATGGATCCAGTAAAATAAGTTGTGCTTTGTGTTTCTTTAGAATATTTTTAAATTTTGTTGATTGATATGTGAAGTTTTACCATTTCAAAGAAGCTGAAATTTTTTGGAATATAAATCTAGAAAAAATTGAAGTGTGAGTAAGTATCTGTTTTCTAATAAGAAATAAAAAAATCTTCCTGGAAATTTTTGGGTATTCTCTGACCCAATGTCTTTATCTTTAAAATCTTAACATTCTTTTAAAATGAAAGTATTACATCTTCCCCAACAGTTTGTAATTGTATGTTCACAACTTTTTTAAAATTGAGCCTTAGCACTACTGAATAGGAACATTGATCCTTAGAATTATCTGTTACTTTTTTCATCCCTTTTGTTTCAGAATCAGCTGCATATTATTCTTTCTCTCAAGCAAATTTTTAAGAACTGTGTTGATTAGCTTATTTATTATATGACTCAGTATTGTTTCTGCTCTAAATTTTAGCAGTTTTCTTTGGTCATTGGAAGAGAGCTAAGCCCTGTAGTGCAATCCAGCTTCTGTCTTGCCATTTTGTGCACTCCATGGTCCAGAAACAGGAGGTAAATCCTAAAAATGAGCAGTGGTCTGAGGGTACTGATGCACTTCTGGCATTGAATAGATTGAGGATTTGTGGGATTTGATTCTCATCAGTATAATCTTTTTCTTTTATTTATTTTCTTTTTTAAAATAATTTCTATATACAAGTTACAGTATGACCAGCGTAAGGAGCATCTTAGCTCATAGCAAATTAAACAACAAACTGCAGCCCATCATTTTGCTTCCCACTCCCTCATCCAGTGAGCGTTATGTCGCCTCTGTGTGAACAGGTTTCTCTCTGATGTGCTTGGCCCGCTACTCAAGGGAAAGAAGACAGGGAAAACCAAAGTTGTTCCTTTTCTTTACTTCATTTGGTCCTTTCCCAGCTTTTTGTCACTGGAGTCATAAATCGAATGCTGCTGAGAGAAGGGAGTACTATTTCCTTGGATAATGTACAGGGAGTGACAATCTCCCTCTCTGTTATAAAGAGACAGTGGACTTTTCCTCCCTCGCATTTGGAGTCAGTCAATGAAAATCTGGGGAGGATAGGAAAAGCACCTGTGGAAACAACGAATTTGGGGTTTGTCTTAAGCTTCTGCCAGGTCAGGAGCATGAACAAGAGTACTTTTGAGTACGATAAAATCAGTACTCTGCTTCTACTGTTTGTTCCTTGAGAATACTCAGATTCTCATGCTGTTTACCTTTGAAGTATGTGTGTGTGTGGCATGTGTGAGGCATTTTTTGGGGAGGGAGGAACCATTAAGGCAGCTTTTCTCTCAGTCAATAATTGGAAGTTCAACCACTCATATCATGACCTCAGGGAGAAGACAGACACAGATGCTGGGAGAGCAGCAGTGACTGCCACTGTCAGTGTGGCTGTGATAACAAAGATAGATATGCTCAGCTAGGTGGCATTTATTAATATGTTTTCTGGTATTCCAGCAGAATGGGCTTATCTGTTCACCTTACTTTATGTTATGAGTAGCAAATAAGTTTGTATTAGATTTCCTCAGCTCTTTGGTTGGTTTTTTTTTAATATGTCAACGCTTCAGACATGTTGTTACTCAATCTAATCTAACATTTATTATTGAATTTTCAGTTTCCAAATCTGATCTCCATTCTTTCCCAACTTCTTCAACACATTTAGCACACAAGAAAACACATTTTCACTCATCTCTGTTTTAATTTAGAACACAATGTACTTTTGGTCTTGGTTTGTTCCTTTTCTTGACTTAGAAAAACGAGCATTTTGTTCTCTTTTCTTTCTGTGTGGTTTTGGGGGGGGGTTGGTAGATTTTTTTTTTTTGTTGTTTTTTTGTTTTGTTTTGTTTTTTTTAAATCTGCCTGAAAGTGGCATCTTTTCTCATGACTTCAAACATCATATTGTGATACTGTTTGTTTTCTGTCATCTTCTGTGTATGCATTTAAGGCTTGTGAAAAGTGACAACTAGACCATCTTGTGCAAGTGAAGGTTTCTGACAAATCCGTAGAGCAGATACTCGTAAGCCACAACAGAAGCCCTATGCCATTGTATATCATTTAAGAAGTTAGTAAGGGGGATTTCTAAGGTTTCCCCTTAATATCTTGCTTGTGGATACCAGGTACATAAATGATGACCACTCAGTCAGCTGAGGCAAATTAACATACTTGACTCATAAGAGTCTTACCTGTCAAAAGGAATTTTTTCATGCCAGCCAACTGATCTAAATTCATGTGGTTTAATTTCATTCAGCAGTTCAGGAAAAGATCACTGATTACTGATCTTTTAAAAATTCCCTGTTGTGCTACTTCTAATAGACAGTTTCCACCTTGATATTTTTTGTATTCAGGAAACTATTTCTAGTTCTGAAACAAACACTGTATTGCTGGCAGCTTAGTTTTCTGTTGGTTTTTTGTTTGTTTTTTTTTTAACTTTAAAATTTTTTTCTGGCTTTTACTAGAGAGAGATGGAGAGAAACGTCTGTGTGTTTATTGCACTCTATATATGCACTCAGAGACCTAATAGTGCAACCTACTGTATAGGACTAGGAAGTAGTGAGAGATTGTAAGAGAAAGCAGCCAGCAGCTTTACAAAAAAATACCCTGGAGTTAATGGTGGATAATAAGTTGATGACAACACTGATAAAAGGATCCAAGTATTTTACGTTTAAACAAAATTAGAATGCAATACCTATTAGGCTGGTTTTAAACCCCTTATCTTAGTTTGCTTTGTAATCTAACTAAACTTCTCACATTCCTAAATTCTGCAGTATGTTGCAGTATCCACCTAAATGTTTTGTCTACAAATAGGAAATAAAATGGCGTTTATCAGCAGCTGACTAGAATTATTCCTAAAGCTTTTTACTCCTTCAAAGAGCATAAAGATCACCATTTAACTTTTATTTTGAGAGCATATACCCTTGGTTAAAATAAGTAAAAGGAACTTCTGTGGTTATATGTCTGTTCTGAATTAAACCATTCTGAAAGGTTACATTCTTTAATGATGATGGTTTCTGATACCTGGTTATAGAGGTTTTTTAGTAGATTCTCCTATGTTAACATTTCTTTATATATATATGTACAGCATTTATAAAAACACATTGCATAATTAAGCTTCTAAAGCAGCTTTGCACAATGTATGAAGGTTCTCTTCCAATTCAACAGGTGTACCATACATTTTTATTTACTAAGAATGTATCTATTCACTCCATCAGTAGGGATCGAGGGACTGTTTTACTGGATTTATCACTTTTTAGTGGTATCAACTGGCTTCCTTATTTCTACATCAATAGATACACTTGCCAAATTGAATTTTTACTTCCCTTTTTTGGTGATGATGATAACCAAGGAGGACATGGTTTGACTTTTGGTTTCCTGCATCAATGTTTTTTTTGAGTCAAGTTCACGTGACGTGCAAGTATGACACAGAAAAGAACTTTTTACTGAGAACTTCAGAATCCTTAGGTTTCAGACTTTAAATATAGATTCTCTCAATCTAGGGTGAGATTCGTCATCCTGCTGAGAAAAATAGCCATACAGAGATGGTAGCTGCTACTAGCAGGTCAGAAGGAAGAAAGATCTTTGCATTTAAGGTGGTTGGATCCTAGGTATCCTGAGGGCACAGAGTTAAACATTTCCTGACGTCACTGGAAAGATAAACATTATTTTTACCTGGGAATGAGTTAGGCCCAGTGGGTTCCTTGTTTTGAAACAAGCACAAGAAAGAGCACTTTCTGAGTTTTGCAGACTAAACATTCTCCACTGGATACCTAGATCTCCTATGCAATTAAATTAGTAGACTGCGCAGATAGAGCTCACATATTCCTTGTGTACATAGGTCACAGGATAGCCTAATTGCCTTTTGTAGTCTGCTTTAGTTCAGTTCTTGTCTGTCTGGGGAAAAATTTGGAGTAGAGCCCATGTTGCCATCAACACGGGGGAAGGGAGAGTTCGTTTTTTGAAAGGAAAATATGCTTTCCTGATATTTCTCTTGTGATGCACTGAACTGTAGACTGACTTGAATGAAAATTTCAGCCACAAGCTTTCTAGCTGAACTGTGGTATTGCTAAGAAAGTTAATTATATTGCAAAACTCTACCTATTAAAAATAAGTTATGTGTGTCATTCTTACTCATACAGTGCAAGAATGTGACAGACCTAGAAAATTTATGGACATAACAGTGACTGCTTTAACGGTTTTGACAGCATTTGGCAAATTTTATACTCTCAGAGCAGAACAGTTGCTCTTGGTACTACTTCAGTTCAAGTTGTTGGTCTTGGTACAAACTTGCAACTGATAATTGAATACAAATCATGCCATACTCTCATATACTTAGATATTCTTCTAAGTACTTGTCCTCAGTGACTGGGAACTGTTTTGGATCTCACTTCTCTATAAAAAGCTAAGAAAATTAGTTTGGAAGTGAATGAGTAAACAATAATTGTGTAATGTTAAATGTATAATTGTTGCTACAAGCAATTGCTGTCCTAAAACTAAACTAAATACCTCTATGAGTGTTCCAGTTTAGAAGTACAGTTTCACATAACATTTCAAATGTCTGACAACGCATCTAGACATTTAAACAAGATCTAAGTGAGATTTAAATTCAAACACTTAAAAGAGAATACCTAACAACAACTATATGTGTCCGTCTACAACTCTTTGTTATGTTGTTGATATTTTTCTGCTGTTGGGCACTATTCAGCAGTAGGATGCTGGTACAGGACTGTGGGATGTGGTCAATGGATTCTATCTAGTAGCAATCAAAAGGCATGCCTTAAACATTTTATTTACTTGCTGTGGGACTGTGACACATATTTCAACTCCATTTTCATTAACTCTCTGTATGTTTTGATTGTTATCACCTCATGGTCCACATTTGGTGTGTCAAAACAGAGATAGAAAGTGCTCAAACCCCAGAATGTGTGTGCTAAATGAAAATTCCATTTCAGAAAGGCCCATTACGTTTTTTCTTCCTTATCTTTTAAACCTTACCACTCGTGCATGTACAGCTTATTTCACTACTTCTGCATGATTTATTTTGCTGAATTAGAAAATAGCGTGGTTGGATTTTGCTTTTTTAGTTTCTTTTAATGCTTTTTGTTCAAAGAAAAATATTCAAATAGAAAATGTTTCTTTCACTGATGGAGAAGATAAATCCAGGTACCTTTTTGTTCTTATGGGATTCAGAACTTACAAAGTAGAAGAGTCATTGCCTGTACTGTTATTTTGTCTATATTTCATGATCTTTGATCTTTCAACCTTTACACTGCTGCAAATAGAGTTTCCTCTAGCACAAGCAGCTCCTGAATCATCCACCTTGGTCATATTCAACCTACACAGGTTTCTTGAGGATGTTCACCCTGTGGTTTCACAGATTCTGAAACAGGAAGCAATTTAGCGAATTCTATTCACTGGAAGGGTCAAATGCCTGCTGCTTAGAAAAAGACAACTGACCTAACACACATTACCATCCAAGTGGAAATAACTCCTTGGGCCTGTTGCTCAGTGACTTTGTTGCCATTGTTCTAGTACTAAATACGTTGTCTTACTTTCTGCTTGTCCCTTACATTTTTCACAACAGTACTGCTTTTAATGTGTGTTTTATATTAACAAAGTTGAATCTTTTATTTAACATCTATACACAATTAATACTTAAATATGGACAGATAAACGTCATGCAGTACTTGTTCTCTCATTGTCTGTGCATTGGGGAAAAGAACTAATAGCGTAAATTAGGTGTGCAGTTCCAACGAACAAGCTCAAGAGTCATAGCCTTGAAATTACAATTTAGGTATGTGAATGACGACAATATACCCAACTTTGAAAATAAAAGTAGTTGCTTTCAAAGCAGCTTTTTCCGTTATCACTGAAGTGGGGAAGAATAAAGCTTGAGTTTATTTCCAGAAAGGCATATGTACATTTTCCTCCTGCTAGAGGCAGGAAAAGAACTTGCAGAGGTTCATAACTATTGCTTCATCACTGTACTTTTCAGGGAATAAATACTGTTCATCAATAAAACCTCAGGCAGACAGTCAATAATAGTTGAATATAAGGTAAGGCTACAATGAATGTCTTGATAAATTTGTAGGTTGGTGGTAAAGACAACAAAAAACTCTGAAGGCTAAAGAGAATGTTTTTAAGCATTCTGTAGAGATCAGAGCCAAGTCATTCATTGGAAATTAGGGCGTTGTGTACCGCATGGGGATACCTAATACTAAAATCCCATGTAAGTCTTAGAAATATTAAAGAACAGTTATGTCAACAGCATCATCTTGTCCTAAAGATTCTTGCTTAGTTCTATATATGATTTTATTTTTATTTCTTGGTCCTACTGAAAAGCAAGATAGATGTTGGTTTGCTAGATGTATAAAATGAGTTACACCTTGCACTAGAGTAAATTTCTTTTAAAAATTTCAAATGCTGCACCTGGTACCTTAAAGCTGGACATATATAACAAGCCATGCTTTAACAGATTGTGAACCTAGTACATGAGGAAGCAAGGTAAAAGCAGAAGTCACCTTCTTAAATGGGTTTAGACTGCATAGAACCATTTGTTTCTAATTCTGTGCTTTAGACTTAAAACTTCTATTTAATTTAGCAGACATACATTAAAGCTAATTTTTTGTTAAGGCATTTAAAAGGCAGATCATCCATTTCTTTGCAGAGCTTATTGTAAGTTAGACAATTAAAGAAAAAAATCTAAATTAACATGTTTTGAGAATCTAGGCACAAAAGAGAATTTCTAATTTGTCATTCTGAAGTATAGGGTCACACTTGAGAGCTTTGTTATCATACTGGATTTGTTAGGGGTTATTTTTCCCTCATTTTGAATTCACAGCCATTTGATCTTGTTGCCAAGAATATTAGAGAATCTTTATTTATCTTCTGTGTGCAATGGATACCAAATGTAGCATTGTCTAGAGCTCATCAATGTTTTTTCCTGGAAAGTTAGCAGCACAACAATCTACTG
Source organism: Nestor notabilis (assembly GCF_000696875.1). NCBI lineage: Eukaryota > Metazoa > Chordata > Aves > Psittaciformes > Psittacidae > Nestor > Nestor notabilis. The sequence goes on along the minus strand of NW_009942159.1, from coordinate 8,307 downwards.
CAGAACAGCCTTTTGTCCATCTCTGCTAAATGTTTTCAGCAACTTCTCATTGCTCATCTGTTTTGACTTCCTTCTGAGCAAATTGTGGATAGCAGAGTATGAATTAATTTTGGTTTGTGCCTGAGCAGTGTTCTTGACTGGTGCCCTTTGCAATTTCATCAGGAAGCTGTGAATGACTTGTGTAAAACAGTATTTTCAAGTGTAGAAAGGTCCTGAAACCTGCTTGTACACAAATAACCAAGATAAAACTTGAATTCAGGTCCTGTAAAATGTGTAACTGAAATCCGTGTTGTGGATTTCTTTATAAATACCTTGTCCATTAAGAAATATCATGATTCTTGAAAGACAGGTACCAGGATCCTTAAGGTATAAGGTACTGTTTATAGGAATGGCGAAAAAAAAGCATATGCTCACTTTCTTAGTAGTAAAGGAGTGTTATAAATCTGAATATTCCCTGAACCTCCATAATTTAGTCATTAATTACTGATGTCTTCATAAATATGGAAAAATGGAGACCTATTCATGACCATTGTCTCTGCATAATCTTCAAGGGACACGAAAGGACTTTTGGGAGGAGAAAAGCCTAGAGAAGAAGGTGATTTAGTGAGAAGATAACTATTGTGTTAAAAGGCAAGTAGTTCTTCTATTTGGAATGAGACATTTAAGAATATGATGAAGTGGCTTTTATCTGTTTTGCACACCCTTATCAACCTGTTATTTCTGTACATCTTTAACTTGGGCCTGGCATGGTTCAATGAAATATAATCACTCTTGTTTTCTTGAATATGCAGGATTACTTTACAGAGATATAAGTAGAGGTATGTACCTTAAATTGTAGTGCCCTCCAACACATAAAAATGATGAACCTGCTAGAGGTATCATTTTGGAGTCTGTCCATGGGAAGATGATGTCTGCTTGATATAGAGATGTTCATGGTTATTTCCAGTTGCAGGTGTATCCTATGTGGGATAGATAAGAATTTTTTAGAAAATAGAGAAAAATGCTATGTTTCTCTTTCTCTCATTTTCTTCCTCTTCTCTTTTTCCATTTTTTTTTTCTTTCCCCCTTTGGTTGTTGAAAGGTAGCAATATATTACAGAATTTTCTCGTATGATGATGCTACTCTGAATCAATAATGAAACCTCACGTTACACAAAGGATATTGAGCAATTTTATTTTATAATAGGTTGCAGAAAGTGACCACACTTTGCATTTCCTGCCCTTACAGTGGTTTTTGGCTTTCAAAGTCTCCATCAATATAAAGAAAGTAAGAGTCAAGTGAGATACAGCATGCAATGAAGAGACATAAAAACTAACTATAAGGTAGGAAGCAGACAGATCTATACTAAGGTTCAGATTACAGTCATGCCTCTGTCTCCATGTATGTTGTTGCACCACCCACGAATGCTGGAGGGTGCTGCATACTGAAGAAGCTATTAGCATCTGAGAGACAGGTGCTCTATCTGAAGAATGGTACTCACAAAAGATCTCGATTGGGCTCTGCGTTACCACATTGCATTTAATTAACTAGCAAAACACCCTGAAGTAAAATTAAATTAAAGGTCTCACTTAAGCCAAGGAAGATGAAGAGTTTCAGAGTTAATTTGCTGCATGGTATTTCATTATTTCAAAGGTAACCTGCAGCTCTCACATAAGATCAGTTATGGCTAACTTTGTCTTTGACATTGTAGAAGCTTTGGATGGGTCTGTGCCTTAAGCAGAATTTCTTTTTTGGCCAAAATACATTAACATAATTTCAAAGACTTTGTACACCAACTCCATGTTGATAGAGATGCATTACATATAGTATTCTGGGAGCAGCAAACAGACTCACTGTTCCTCTCTGTTTATTTGTATGGGTGAGATAACAGTTGTGAAGTTCTCTCTCCCCCTGAACTTTTGGAAAATCCTAGCAAAGATGCAAGAAGCTACTTTGGAGTGCAGAAGGAAGTTCTCACTTACCTTAGAATCATAGAATCATAGAATATTTAGGGTTGGAAAGGACCTTAAGATCATCTAGTTCCAACACCCCTGCCATGAGCAGGGACACCACACACTAAACTATGTTGCCCAAGGCTCTGTCCAGCCTGGCCTTAAACTCCTCCAGGGTTGGAGCATTCACAACTTCCTTGGGCAACCTTCTTGCTTTTCCTCATGTAATTATTTTCCCTGTGTGTATAATCTAAATCACGACCTATCACTCAGAATTTCTACTGCAGAAGCAAGAAAAAAAACCCTCTTTCTGGAAAAAAAGTCAGCACCAGCTATCTGTTTAGAACTGCCAGAATACATTGGAAAGTGAGTTTTCATAGTGAACTTCTCCATTTCTGTTGTTTAGATAGGATAATAACATAGCCTATCTGAATATGCTGCATATTTACATTTTAAATATGAAAGAAGTTAAAAATGTCTTTTGTCTTTTCCCTTCTTTTCAGTAGCCAAATTATGTATAGACTTTTTCCATTGAAATCATAATGGTTGAGAAGTCAAAGAAAGTGTAGGAGACAATGATCTATTACAATATCAAGGAAGTATGCAAAATTTGCAATCAGCATCCTCAGTAGAAAGTTGAAGTTTAGAAGTGTAAGGTGCATACATTGACAGATATGGAATACATCTATGGATAGTCTTGATCCGTTATAATTTTGAATCATTACTGCATGCCTTTGACAACTTAATCATACGATGTCGTAAAAATACCTACAGGGCATACACGTTAGGTTTCTTTAAAATGATTGCTTTTTACAGTATATTTATTTTGTACCCCTTATAGATCTTTAAGTTCAGGTGCATGAGGAGTGCTGTGGACATAGTGCAAGATCAAATCCTGAGGACAGTAACCAATGGTTATTCTATGTCTAGAAGATCAAGAAATGAAATGGGGAAAGAAAAATGTTTATATTTTAAAGAAACTGTCTCAGAGTGAACATAAAACTGCATTTTACTGCTCTACAGTTGGAAAGATGTCAGTAGAAAACAACTGTAATTAGAAGAAAATCCTATTTTTGTCTAACAATTTTCATGTCAGATTTTGGCTTGGAATTTAAAGCAACTGCCATATGAAAAATAAAACCTCTGCAGAAGATGATGAGGGTGATGCTGATAACACAAAAATCCCATGGACTGTCTAATTACATGTACTGTTAAGGAGCTGCTTCTAGTAAATACTAATTTAAGACTTAAGACAGTTTCTTTTATGTAGTTCACAATTGAAGTAACCTCTTTGATTCATTTACATTATTACACCTCAAATATTTTGCTCTAAAAAAAGAAGTTCAGACTGTAGATTTTATCTATGTGCTACTTTTATTTTAAATCCCATATGCAGCTAATGCTGATCTTCATTTGAATGCAGGTAGCTATAAATACCTATATGTGGAAAAAGCGACTGTCATTATGCCTGATTTTTAAACTTCCATATCTGTAGTAAGGAGATGATACCTGCATAAACGATAAGAAAATATGGTGAAAGTTGTAAGACTATTAGATAAGTTTAGACTTGCATTCATGGAAAAACCTTTCATTATTATTCTCAATACATGACCGTAGACTATTGATATTAATATTGGAATGAGTACTATTTTATATTTCTACCTGCAGTGCCTCCCCTTGTGTTTTACCCAGTTACCATTATTCTGAGGGCTAGTGGATGAGTTGTGTGTAAAGATGGAGGAATTGGGGTTGTTTAGTATAAAAAACACAGGATGCCAGAGAAGTGTTAGGGCTTCTATATTTAAAAAGGTTGATACTAAAAGGAGAAGAAAAAGCTTGTTGTCTCTAGATAGGGAAAGAAGCTATGTGATTAGTCTGACCATTAAGAACAACAATCTTGCAGTAAAGAGCAGTTAAACATAGGAGTTGTTTGCCTAGGGAGATTGCGGGGTCCCTGTTGCTGGAAATTTTCAGGAACTGGTTAGACAAATGTGTCAAGTGTGGCTTCTGTCTGGGATGGACTAGATGGCCTCCAGAGGTATATTCCAGCCCTATTTTTCTGTTTCTTCTATAAAACTTCCAGGACAGATTGCACGAAAACCCTTACTAAAAATCTATTAAAACAACTACCATCACTTTACGCAACAAACCATCTCTTTTAATTTTTTCAGAGATGCCTTATGTTTATTGTGGCCTGATAGGTTTTTATTAAATTGATCCTTGTCATTTATCATTCACCATCTAGTTCTCTCCTAAGTGTTTATGTATCGATTCCTTTGTTACTTAAATTTGAGTGAGTAAGAAGAAAAAGCAGTCATCATCTTCAGCCTGCAGAGCAAAAAAAAAAGGTTACTGACACCTGCAGCATGCCCTTCTATTCCTATCATGTTTTTGCATTGATGGATCCATTCAGCATTTTCAGTGGTCTAGTCCATGCTGCTTGCTGGCCTGAGTAACCCCTCAAATTTCACTGTACTGAGGACTTGTGGCATGGAGTTGACATTAGATATCCTTAGCAAAATTTACATAACTTCCACCACCCCTGAGAGGAAATGCTTTGATTTAATTACACTTAAGGCACGTACAATACCAGAAGTTTTAGTCCTTTTAATCACAGAGTCATTTGCTGCCTGTAATATGAATTTCTGTTAATATGAATTTATTTAAGACAGAAATGTTATAGAGTAACCCTATGAAAACTGGAAATGGAGGAAAAAAAAAACAAAACCAAGAACAATTTGTCTCAGCTAGCTACAAAACTTCAAAGAATCTCAACTGAAATCTGCTTTAGTGATTTGAATCAAATCAGTGATTTGAAGAGCAGTTTTAAAGATCCGTCATATAATTTATTATTTTTTTTTTCTTACATGGAGGCTCTGATAAGCATTTTACATTAAAAAAGATGGAAGAAAAGTCTGTTCTGAAAGGAGAAACGTTAATTTAAAAGACAATTCCATAAAAACTTATCAGAACTTTGACATTATTTTATTTTGGCATTCATTCTCCTTATTGTCTCTTACAGTTTTAGTATCTGTTCTCCAAGACTGGCACCTTCAGTCCTGAAATCAACTCCAAGCACAAGAAGTTGTGTTCCTTCCATTAAAAAGTCAGATGTATTTCAGGTTTTTGTCTGAACTAGGCACAACTTGCATCATATGTTTACAACAGGAGTATGTAATTACAGGAGTAATATTTGCATTAGCAATGAAATTTGGGTGAATAAGATTTTATGTTTGCAAGGTGTGGAGCCTTAGAAGCCCAATATTGTCATCAGCCAGTCATGCACCTGAAAACTGAATGCACCCTGTTACAGATTCTTTAAAGAATTAAATAAATTCTTGTGGATTTGTTGTTTGCAATTAGAAAGTCCCATTACTCCAAACAGGCATTTTACAGACATTTGATTGTTCTAATACAGTATAACCTTCTAGGAAAACTTGTTATTCTGAATTGAATTACTGAAAGTTCAAATGTTAACTAATAAAGCAGCTCTGCATTAAAAATTACTATGGCACATTTCTATATGGCCATTCATTAGTCTATATTATATCTATACAAAACCCAACTCTATCTAGTTTACCTGTCTGGCGCTATACTGTGTATTCCCTGAAGGCTTTCCTTTGGAATAACTGATGCAAAGTAGAGAAATGGAACATTTTGAGTAGAGGTATTGAAATCTGTGTTGAAATGTATTGACATGGCATAATCTGTAGTGATTATTAGTTTGCAACACCATGATACACCCCTGAGATAAAAATATGTATCTAACATATCTATTCCATTTTCATGATGCCACATTATTTTTGCAGTGGAATCCAATTCATTTTCCTCTGCATATCCTCAGCAACTTATTATGGTTGTGCCCAACGAAATAGAGGGACATAGGGCTTTGAAGCCGCTCTTACTCAGAGTGGCTTCAAAGCAAAAACTTCACCAAATGTTCCTTAGAAAAGATGTAGTGGAAGGGTGAAAAAAAATGGAAGACGTTGAAGGTTTTTCACTGTGATCAGAAACTCATCCAAAATTAACAGAGGGATAGATCAAATAAACAGCTTGGTAACTTGAACTGAATGTAGGTAGATTTGTTGGCAAAGTTGAATATTTTTGAGCATCTTCATCTTTTATAGAATTAGACTTGAGATACATGGGGATTATATTGTTTCTATTAGCACTATACCACCATTTTCCATGTGTCTGTGTATCTAGAAGCTACAGTGAAATTTTAGTCATCCTACAAGGAATGCTATTTTGGTATGCAATATCTATATCTGCAAGTAGACTATTTGCCTCATGCCATTATTATGCAATTATTTTTAAGATGAAGAGGTGTTTTAATGCTGAAGGTGAGAGGAGTTACACTTTCTCAAGTATTACACAATGACCTTTTTTTAAAGTCCTCTTAAGACATCACTAGAGAGTTGATGATGCTCATATAAAACACTCAATTATTGATTTCTAAGCACTTTTAAGATTCTCAAGATGCAGTTTATATGCTTGTATAGTTTAGAAGATGCACCACAGCTCATGCTGTGGAAAAGATGCCAGATATTTATGGTTGTATGTCACACATGACCTCCCAAGGAAGTACTCCTATAGTTGAAGTGCAGCCAAATCAAAAGAATAGAAAAAAGTGAAATGCTTTTGCAGTAATTAACAGTATCTAAAAACATCATTCTCTAAAAACCCATAGATGTGACAACTTGAAGCACAAATAACACTTTTATTTCCATGTAATTTCTTTCTTAAACTGTTTCTCAAAAAATCCTTAGAAATTTTGGCAGACACTTCCCTTTAATGTATCCATGTAGACAGATATCAAACCAGAAAATGGTGTTTAGCCTGTTGCATAATGTGAAGTGTTTTTGTTGTTATTGGGTTTTTCGGGGTGGGATTTATTTTAGCTTTTGGTTTGTTGTTTTGGTTGGGTTTTTGTTGTTGCTTTTTTGTGGTTGGTTTGGTTTGGTTTGTTGGTTTGGTTTTTTTTTTCATTGAGTAACTTAATACACAGCACATTTTAATGTAGGCAGTAATACTGCAGTTTAAGACAAGATGAAGTTTGCATGTGGTCTATTGGAAAATCCATAGAAAGGAAGGCCTTTTTTACTTGCTTGAGCAGATGCAGATTAGATTCCCCAAATAGGGAACACAGTCCATCCACATACATTGATAATAATTTTTCTTCCAACTTGTTGACATTTAGAACTAGATTTATATTTGTCTTTAGACTTTTGAACATGTTGGTAATGCCTAGCTCCTGTTGATTTCAGTATGGGTTAGAAGCTACATACTCATTTGTATTTATACACCTTAATATCTGTGAAAACCATAGTTTTAGCTCTCTGAATACAAAATATTTCCCTTCAGGAACATAAGGAAAAAATTTCTAATAAATCGATTTGTTAATGACTTGTAAGAATTAATGCTCTAAACAAAAAAAAATATTTTTCATTAGTAAATATAGATATAATAAATTTCTCAAATAATTTTAACATTCTTAGCTTCATTTTAGACTAAAATTTAGAGACTATAGAAAGATAAACTTTTAGCAATTTATATTTTGTGACAATTTTTAAAGCGTAGCATTTATATGCAAGGACATATAAGGTGTCCTTATTAATGCTATTTTTAGTCTCTGGTTGTAGTAAGCTATCAGAAATATTTTAATAATTTTATATTTCTTGGTTGACAACCTAGTCTTTAATGGATTTTAAATAGACTTAACTGTAATTTTTGATATGAGAGCCATATTTTTTCACAGACAGTACTGTGTCTTTTACTCACCAGTTTGATTTTTATGATCAATGAGAATTTAAAAATTACATCAATGGTTCTGCAGATTACCATAAAACCCAAGTCATGGATTAACTTTAAGCTTATTATTATTGTTATAAAATCTGCTACTTGTGTTAGAATGATTTTAAAGTCATAGTTTTTACAGTTTTCATCAATGAACTATACTAATGTTTCTATAAATATTGCCATATATAATTATTTTTGCATTGCTTCTTTTTGGCAGAGGATGGGTTGCACAATAGAACCAGGTGAATAAAGAATCATAGAATGGTTTGGGTTGGAAAGGACCTTAAGATCATCTAGTTCCAACCCCCCTGCCATGCATAGGGACACCTCACACTAAACCATGTCACCCAAGGCTCTGTCCAACCTGGCTTTGAACATAGCCAGGGATGGAGCATTCACAACTTCCTTGGGCAACCCATTCCAGTACCTCACCACCCTCACCGTAAAGAACTTCTTCCTTACATCTAATCTAAACTTCCCATATTTGAGTTTGCAGTTTGTCCTTGTCCTACCACTATAGTCCCTATTGAAGAGTCCCTCCCCAGCATCTCTATAGGCCCCCTTCAGATACTGGAAG
>NW_009942158.1:0-29078 GCF_000696875.1 Nestor notabilis | reverse complement strand
TTTTGGGAGGTACATAATGAAATGTCTTAAAGGTTATATATGGAGTTTTTTCTCCTCGGGGGGTCAACCCATGAAGGAGGCATTCTCTTACACCCCCCGCTCCAAGAAGAGTTTTTCCTTTGTGAGGGCTGGAAGGGCAGTACAGGAGCAGCTCTGCAGGCTGTGCTGTCCTGTCGTGCTTAGTCTGTGACCTGTGCGCTGCCTGCCTGGTGTCCAGCTGACTGCTTGCTCTCGGTGCTGACAGCGCTTTGTTCTTTCAGGAGATTTTTCTAGGATGTTGGCTTGCTCTCATGGTGCCGTTGCTGAACATCTAATTTCCCAAACCACTGTTGTTTATAAGGGTCTGTCTGATTAGAGCATCTGAAGTGGGGTGGGAGGGATGGAAGCAGTAACATGGTAGGGTTGAGCCTATGATGAGGAGGAAAGCTCTGGAGGTCCGATCAAAGCTGTTGAAATGGTCAACTCTTTTCTTAAACAACAAAAACCTACACTCTGGTTTCTACTGTTGTGTTCATGGTCTAACTGCTTCCTGTTGCTTTCTGTTTCATCTTCACTACTGGTGCTTCTGCTTTCACAAAATGGCTGTTACTGTACTGTTGCTGGGCAAAGCCAGATTTGCAGGCTAGAAAATAAAAGTAATGTCTTGTTTTATCTTAAAGTCCAAAGATAATTCTGATCCCCTCTTCAGAAAGCCCTTGATGGTAGTCTTCATCTTTCACTTAATCAAGGCAAATTAATTCTGAAATATGTTCTCGATGAAGAGTTAGGTCAGCAGGTCTGAGACATTAGTGGCAGGCAGATAAGAAAACCACAGTGTTGACTAGAGCTCTTTTTGCAGGAGTGGAGTATCGGAGGCTTGTTTGCTATGGAAATGTTAGAAATTAGAATATCCTGATGGTTTTTTTTCTCTTTGACAGATTGTTTAAAGAACAACAGTGAGGGATTATCAAATTCTACTGTAGAATTCCTGGATTTATTCAATAAGTCTTTGACATGTTTTGAACATAACCTTCAGGTAATTTATGCTGTGTACTTCAGAGAAGCACTATATCCTCTAATTGCCAGCAGAATCTTATTTATGCTGAATAAACTGTAGATACAGATTAGGCAAATAAATTGCTGGTGAGTCTGAGAATTTTAGGCAGATAAAGCAATGATCTGTTAAACAGATATTTACAGATTGAGAGCATAACATTAATTGTAATTGATATTCACCTTGACTTCATTTTGTATGTAATTGCAATGCTGCTTCACATCAGAATTTCTGAATTCACGATAGTTGATAATTGTATAGTAAAATCTGGCATGTCTGCATGCTATAAGTCTCTTTTTCTATATCTTTGTGGAATTGTTGTCTTCTAACTTAATTCAGTTGTTAAATAACCTCTTGCTAATATAGACTAGCTCAGAAAGACCAGCTACCTCACATCATAGTAACGATTCTTTTGACTAGTAAAATTATGGGTGGTTAAAGCTTGTTCATATTGCAGAAGCAGTATAACCTAATGAAACAAATGTGGTAATTGTGCTTAAAGAAATGCCCTAAATAGCCTAAGAAACTGTGCATATTCCATTTTAAACAGAAACTGGCCAAGTTCCAGAGTTGTTCAATAGTAAAAATGGGAAATGATAGGTATAGGCTGATCTCTGAGGAAACTGTTGGGTTTTTTAAAATCATTAATGATATCTAGGAAGTATGTCCTTAGGCTTTGGTCAGGAGCAGTATGGACTGGCCTGCTGGTCACCTCAAGTGTCTGAACTGGAACTTAACCCAGTGGTTGGTCGGTAGCTGGTACAACCATTACTGGGTTGCAGTATCTGTCCCTGTCAATACAGCTCAGCAGCTGCAACCTGCCAGTTGTTGGGTATGGGCAAATAAACCCAAAAAACTATCAAGGAACACAATAGCTCAGGCTCCAGAATAACATTCAATTACTAGTAACTTATTTTTTTCTTCCTGGGAACTGGTATTATAAGAATAAGTGTTTAAATAAAAAACCTCTCTGCTAGTTCAAAGAACAGTTTGAGATGCACAACTTGCAGGAAATGGAACTTGTCCCTACTGAATTAGAGTTGGTCCCTTTTCCTGCTGCTTTCTCATGTGAGTTGTCCATCTGGGCCTCTACTCAATCCAGGATGCTAGAAATCAGGATTTTGGTTCAAACTTGACTCTAGTTTTTAAGTGGTGGCTTTTCTTAAATTTTTTTAATAATGCCTTAAACCAGCATTCATCCAGAGTTTTATAACCCTAGGGACAAACCATCCATCTGTCACAAAATAACTACACAGAAGTATGTAAAAACTGCAATGAAACCTACAAGATGTTGAATGACCTGTATAACAACTTGCAAAGGATGAACAGGCAAGGTGGTGAGTCTGGGCACTCCGCACACTTGTGTATCGACGTGGAAGATGCAGTAAGTATTTATTAATATTTAACAGGGAGACCTTGTTGTGGAGTTCTTCATTAACAGAAGTCATTTGTGCTTGTCTTGCTAGGGATTGCCTTTTCCCTTTAGCCTTGGCATCAGTGCCCTTGGCAGGCTCATATCCTGTGGGGGGCAGTTAGCTTATGTGGCTGTCTTGGTCTTGTCCTCAGTCAGTGCAGCAGGAGTGTGACTGAAGCTCCTGATCACCCAAATGCATTCCCATTTGAGAGGCAGCACTTCCATGTCTTGTTATTGTGAAGGGGATGGATTTAAAGAAAAAAGGTCCTTTATCTTCTGTGAAGCTTTACTGCTGTTGTTCTGGCCTGTGTAATAATTGATTCCTTATTACAGCAGCTGTTTCTAGGGGTCCTTAGCGTTGGCGACATATGTTTGGAAACAGCTTTGTTATATTGTGGGGGTTTAAGTGGTTTGGGCAAAAGGAGTGCTGCTGAAAGTATGGGATTATCCCTGTCCCTGAAAGCTGTCAGTGAGTTCTCTGGGAAACAGACATGTGCGATGTCTACAGTGTTTCCAAGTACAGTCTGGTTTTGAAGCTTGTGAAAGTTTTGATGTGAAATTTTGGCTCTGCTTAGTTGTCTGTTTCTACATTTCTGGGGATTTGTTTGCTTTGGGGAGAGTTTTCTGAGGTGGTATTTGAACACTTGAATGTCTTGAGACCTGAGTGTTTACCATGCTGCACAGCAGAAATGCATGTGCTTGCTTTCACAGCTTGCTTGTGCTTTTCTTTTAGATGAATATCACTCGGAAGCTTTGGAGCAGGACTTTCAACTGTTCTGTTCCCTGCAGTGATACAGTCCCAGTGATTGCAGTTTCATCCTTTATTCTCTTCCTACCTATTGTTTTTTATCTTAGTAGCTTCCTTCACTCAAAGCAGAAGAAGCGGATACTCATTTTGCGTAAGTGATGGTGCTGGCATTTCACTGTGAGAGCTGGGTGGTGCCAGGGACTCGCTTGGCTCTTGTGGGAGTGGGGGCCCAGCCAGATCTGCCTGCAGCTGTGCTGACGGCGCTAATAGCAACTATTAGTCTGCTGCTGCCCCCTGAAGAAGGGTAGTAAAGAGCTACAGCCATATCTTTTCATTAAAGTTTCTGAACGTGAACAGAAAGCTGTTTGCAAGTCTGTGTCGGATAAATAGAGGGAGTGGAGAGACTAGTTTTGTGGAATTCTTTGTGTTTAATTTTCATATAATTTTTCCCTTTCTAGCCAAGCGCATCCAGTCAAATGCCAGTCTTGTGAACATCCAAGAAAAATACAGCTGAGCTGCAAAACAAAACCTGAGAACTGCTGCTGGTATACAGTGGGTACAATTGTGTTGGAATGAGGCCGGCACAAAAGAGGAGTTAATTATGGTTTAGTGTAATGATACAGAGCAACACAAGTTAAACAAAATGCTGTCTGACTTCTAAGCGAGCATATTAACAAACATGACAAGGCAGGGCTGTGTGATACTGTATGGACTCTGGTTTTGAAAAATGTGTGGATTTTTTTCTTTCAGTCTCGGGCTGAAGCTGGTGTTTTTCTGTTTCTAAGCTTTTGTACTTCTCATCAATAGAATAGCTACACTTCTCTTGCATGGTATTTTTTCATATTTATCATACTTGTTTCCCAGAAACCTGAGATTCTGAATCTTTTTGAGATGATTTTCATAGACAGACAAAACTTGAAATAATATTTGATGTTCTTGCTTGAAACATGAGGTTTAATTCTACATAATATTCAGTCTTGCCAGTCTTGGGATGGACAGGAAACCTTTAAAAACATTCCCATCTTTCCTATACTGCTCTGAAGTCATGCTGCTGGTATCAGTTAAAAAAAAAGGCAAAAAGGCATGAAATACACAGAGAAAGTGGTAATATAGAATGTCCAAAACCAGCAACAAAAGCAACAGAACTGCCAGTGCTAGACTAGAATAGTAATCATTGATGACTGCAGTATTCGGTTATCTCTGAAACGGACGACGTACTTAGTCGTTTGCACACTTCAACCACTAAAATCATTGTTTTTCATATGTTAAGTTTTCAGAGGCTTATTTTAGATGTCTGTTTGGGTAACCAAATGCTTCACTCCTTGTCTGTTTATTGTGTTACTTCCTTTCCTTTTTAATTATAAATGGTGGGTTGTTTTCTTTTTGAGTATTTTGTTGTTTATGTAGAGGAGTGAGGTAAAGTCACGTCACTGGAGATGCTGAATTTCTTGGTCTAGAGCTTGCTGTGGCTTAATACTGAGGTGTGTTTACAGGAACTTTGTAGGGGAAAAGTTACCTTTTCTAGATAATACTTATTTTAGTGGTAAATGAACCAGGGAGTTCTCTAACTTAAAAACTGTCCTGAAGGACAATGAAGATACTGTGTTGGGAATTGAATATTAAAGGAATAGTTCTTACAAGAAAATTAAGCCTGTGAAATAGATGAATGTAAACAAATTCAAGCTTGCAGGATTCCAAAGCTAGTGGAGGAATCAGTACAGTTAACTGCAGGGATGGGTAGTGCTACTGACAGGCTGTGGGCGCAATTCGGCGGCTGCAGCAGTACTGATGGTTCAGGCTATTTATTACAGTACTGATGTGGGGGAGTGGTAGGGTTGAAATGATTTATAGCTGTAGTTGAGGTTAATGAATGCCAGAGTCTTTGCTGCCATTTTAAAATGTTTTCTCTAAACTTGAAATAAAAATGAATGGCCATTAGAGCCAAAAGATTAGATTTCTCTTGGAATCTGTGTGTCTGATGTCTGTCAAAAACCACTATGGAATAGTCCTATGTATTTGACATGCTTTGGAGCCTACAATGTTAAATTTTACCTTTGCACTAAGGCTCAAATAAATATGTAACAATGTAACAAAACAGTCCTAAAGCTCTTCAAATCATTGGTTTTTTTGTTCTTTCTTGTTATTTTTTTTGTGTGTTTTTACTGAGCTCTTAAGTCTAGTTGACAGTGTGTTTGATATCAAGTAAAATACTGTGTTAGCCCTTGGTCCCACCCACATGATTGCCTTTGTATTTTATCAGTCAGAAGTATTTCTCTCCCTCTGTTAAACACGTGAATTACGAGGTTAACAGTCAGTTTGTACTAGGTAGTTTACAACAGTGACACAGAACTGTTTCTCTTGGTTCTTATGTAAAGTTACCTTCTTGTGGCTGGGAGAGGCACACTGCCTTTAAAAGAAAAAAAAGGATTATTTTTTATATCTACTATTCTTAAACTTCAACTTTCTGGGACTTATTCAGCTGCCTGCTTTAATAGCATTACGTTGATTTGGGACATCATATGATTGAGAACTGTTCAAAGGAATCTTTCATTCGGTTAGATAAAGCTAGTTTGTATGTGCAGCATTTCAGAATGACTGCTTTTATACTGTAAGCAGTGGCTTTTTGAGCACATTCATGTTAAGTAGGTCTGAAAGTCATTACTTTTGGATATGGTGGTTAAGCACTTTAAAAAAAGAAAAGAAAAAATAAAAAAATCAGCTTTTCTTATTTTCCTGGCTGCGGAGCCAAACAGAAATACTCATGTGGCTTTGGCTGGTTTTTATTTTAAAACAACAGTGAAGTTTACACTTGAGATTTTTAATATTGCATCTACTATCTTCTCTTTTATTTTTTTTTTCCTCCAAAACTTTTTACTTCTTTACACAGTGTTATATTGGTAGGATATTTCATATATAAATTGCTTGAATTCTCTTTATACTCTGTTTCTTAAAGAAATGTGGAAGCACACAGACTGTGTTGAAAGAGAACTAGAATTCTTTTTGCTGCTAGTCTTTCATCTTGTTTTATTTTTTGCCTTTTTGGTATTACATGTATTAAATAGGATGAACTTTGAAATCCTGATTGTTTGTATCTTTTTGTGCAAATAAAGATTTCTTACTGTGGGGTAGCACTTTGAGTCATATTTATACTTGCTAGGAAACCTCTAAACATGGAAAGTCAGCTCTAATAAAGATTGTCAATAAACTATGAACAGTGCGGTTACTTAATTGCTTCATTTCTAGTAGTTTTATACTCCTGCTGTTCTGGGTCTGTGTTCAGAAGCACCTGCTTATTATTCCTTATTATGCCATTTGCAGGAAAACAGCATCAGAAAGATGTTTTCAAAGCAGTGCTGTACTGAATTATGGAACAAATGAACTGCAACTGCTGAGAAAGGCTGGAGTTTCAGCTCAGTCAGAGCTTACTGAAGTACGTTGAAAGGCTCCTGGTAGTCCCAATGGAATTTCTTGCACGGGTGTTTGTGAATAAGGCTAGTAAGGATAACTTACTGTCTCTGTGGGGAGGATTTTGATTACCTGCATTGTCAGCTTCAGCGGGCATGGTGTTGGATTGCTGTTGAGCTGAAAGATTTCCTTAAAAATGGCAGCGCAGTGCCTCACTATGGAGAGAGCAGGGTGTCTCACCTGATGTTAGCAGCCTCATGCACTAGTGGTAGGATGTGGGTATCTTGAAACTTAAATCTCAGTGCATCATTTGCAAGGGACTTCCAGGAAGGCTGGTAAAGTTGTAATGCCAGTGTGTGAAGTGCAGCTTAATTTGGAAAAGTGAGAATGGTTTTGGTTGCCTGCGTGCTTGGGAGAGACACTTGAAAGGGAGTAAGCACAGGAGAAGGGCAAGTGGGAAGAAAGGGGGATTTACCCAATGTGTGGAGCAGAGGCTCAGAGCATAATTGAGGGTGGAAATGCGGGTTTTTAAGCACATTTGAACAATGTGGTTTAGAGGAGGAGGCTGTTCAAGTTCACAGCTGGTTGAAAGACCCTGGGGAAAGAGGGTACAAATGGGGCCTTGATTGCAGCTGTGCTGGGAAATGTGAAAGCTCTGGCTCATTGGTGGAGGTGAGGCTGGGGATTTGTAGCAGTGAGATGGAGCAGCTGAGCCCAGGTGCCCCACTCATCTGTGATGGGACACACGGGTGGGCTGCCTATGCAGGTTGAGAATGGGAACGAGTAGTAGGATGGCAACAGGGACTTGCCTCTGAGCTACTTAAAAGCAACTGCTTTCTTCTAGGAGGGTACCAGAGTTACGTAATGCTGTTGAAGTGGATGGTTTGAAGTAATCTGGTTCAAAGGCTCTCTACAAAGCTCCTGTTCTATTTCAAGCTGAGTTGAGGACTCCTGTTCAGCACTAAACAGGAGACTTTTTCTTTAAAACAAACAAAACCCAGTTCTTTTTGTGTAATAGCTGCTGCTTCCCCCCTGCCCCAATCTTTATAAATGTCCACTGCACTCACAAAATGGTTTCAGTGTTCTAGTATTTTGTTTCTGGTGCTTACTGTCCAGCTAATAGAAGTACCATCGAATCTCTTGCATTTCTGCTAATTTATATGTGAGTTTTCATGTGCTGAATATGGAGTTTCTCTAGAATGATGAGCTGTGTGATTATCAAAGTCACTGCACTCCTAGTGAGAGCATGGGTAACTTACCAATTTTTGTCCATGTTTTATTGTGAATTTTCCTTCTGGCACCGGTGTAAGCACTTTTAGCCTCATCTTTGAGTTTGTGCAGGATGCACCTTTTATTTTTGCTGGTGTAAAAAGTTACACATTGGAAGAGTGGAGCCTATAAATTCTGCAACTTCTGTGAAGCGTTGCTTCCCCCAGCGTTGTGGTCAGTGTCTGCTGCTACTTGCTGGAGTCGGCCAGAGTGATCCATGTGCAACTAGTAGCCTTGTGTTGTGCTGAGAGTTGAAATGTGGTGTCTATCTTGGAGATTGTGATCTAATCTAAGGCATCCTCCTCCGTGAGGATCAGGGCTTGTGAACATGTCTACCTGTCTACACGGGGCCTCATCCGCTTGGTCTTCCTGGTTGGGTGGCCTGTAGTAGATCCTTACTGTAATGTCCGCTGTCCCTGCCCTCTCTTTAATCCTGACCCATAAGCTCTCGGTTGGCTCCTCATCCATCCCCAGGCAGAGCTCCATGCACTCCAGCTGGTCGTTGACATAGAGGGTGACATCCCCTCCCTGTCTCCCCTGCCTATCCTTTCTGAGGAGCCTGTATCCTTTGACATAGATGGATGCAGACAAATTGCTGAGGCTGAGAGGAGGCCATTTGGCATTGGGGAGCACTTTGCTCTTTCACCTAAGCCTTAAGTGTTTCTTCCCCTCCTGCCAGCCCTACTTTGGGACCCTAGTCCGAGTCCCTGCTCAAGCAGGATTGTCTCCAAGACTGGATCAAGTTGTTCCTACTCATTCTGAGCTGTGTCAAGGATAGTGCTAGGGAACTGGCAGTGTGGGGAAGGAATATGGGAATATTCTGTAATATAGCTTTGAAAGGAGCCTGTGGCTTGAAGTGTGAACTAGGTTTGGGCTTTTTTACTTCTGTGCATCTTCTTTGCAGATGGGAGGGACAGGGATAGGGCTGACAGGATGGCAGGGATACTCTTGCAGTGTTTCACAGTGTTAGACATGCGAAGTTCTGTCAAGTAAACTGCTCATTAGTTTTTAAAAATAACTCAATAAATCGTGGTGGAAATCAGTTAATAGTTAAATTTTTTTTTTACTCCCATCTGAGGTGAAAATATTGGAAAGCTCTTTCAAATATTTAATAAAAGAGAGATACTGGCTCATAGCTCAGTTGAAGTTTTAACTTTTAATACCAAAAATTCCCCTCTGGTGCCAGCACAGTAAGTATCATGGATTGCTGCAATTAAACCAGTGCCTTAAGTTATTCATAATACTCTTTCTGGGCAGCATTCCCACCTGCTTAATCTGTGCTATACAAGCGTTTATTAGAACTGACTGTTGAAAAGCGCCAAGCTAAATCAGACACTAGAAAGAAAGAAATAAATCAATATGATGCCCTTAAACTGGTTTAATATGTCTTTCCTCTTCAATAATCCTACACGTTAGTGATTTATTTGCTGTAATGAACATGCCATTCAACTGAAACAAGATTAGCTGCTTAAACCGCAGCATTAAGCGTGGAGCAACTTTAATGCTGCTTTATGTTTCATTGTAATGCTCAGCACTTACAGTGGTGTCTCTTTCTCTGCTCTGCAATAAAGAGTTTGTGTGAGGATCACAGAGGGCTCCAGAGTGGTGTTTTGTTAAAGCAGTAAATTTGGGTCGGGGTTGCAATGCGGCACCTCCTTCATCCAAACCTCAGTGGAACTAAACTGGTGAGCAGGATTAATGCATGGATTTCTATTCCCTGCAGGATTTTTCTGGGGTTAACCATGAAGTAAATGGCTTATGTCAAACTGATCTAGGTTAAGACAGAGAGAACAGCCACTGGCAATCAGAATATTCTTTTGGACTTCATTCAGAATTTTTATTCCAAGCATTTCAAACAGCAGCAATTTATTGTGCTGCAGGAAAAACGGCCTGCAAGGAGCAGGCGCCTTGGTTTTGCAAGGAAGAATCCTAAAACAGACCTGGTAAAGTCTGAAGATTTTTGAAGGTGTCTATAGAAGAGGGCAGGGAAATATGAGTGGTGCAGGCATTTTATTTACAGGTATATTCTCCATAGTTCTAAAAATCACAGTGAACTTTCTGTTTGCAGTACAATGTTGTACTTGTTTTTCTTCGGAAGACTATGATGATTTGCAAATATATGTATATGGAGTAAGAATATTAAGACCAGAGAAATGAGTTTCAAAGTATTGCAGAAGAGTGCTGACTTGAGAGCAATTACTTGAATGAGTAGAAGTGAGAAGAAAATGTCAAAAGTATTGTGTTTGCACTGTGCTGGATGAGGTTTTCAAATGGAAGTTGTGGTTCAGACTCTGGAAAGCATGTTTCTTCTGGTGAATGCTGCTTTTCTCCAGGTGATCAGAACAGAGAATTGAAAGTGATCTGGCAAAGGGAGAGTCAAGGGATTGGAGGCAGCTATTAATGAAAGAGGAAATGCACTATGGAATATGTTAGGAGGAACAGCCTTACTTTGCATTACTCCATTGAAAAAACAAATAGCCTGAAGATGCTTTCAGCACATCTACCTGAAGGGAGAGTGCTGGGATGCAAAGAGAGGGTTGGTGAGCTCTGGCAAAGATACTAGTTTGCCACTGATACAACATTCCATGGAAAAACAGAATCTCAAGTTGGACACTATGGAGTGCCTCGAGAGGAGCATGCATGCTGCAAGGGGAAAATAATGCCCTCAGCAGCTGGTTTGAAGTTGGTCAGGGGGTGAACAGAAACAGTCATGGTTATTTCTATGAAACATGCATATGGTGTGGTTTCTTCTCAGTTATCAGGAGCCCCCTTAGCACCGTTTGCTGCTGTTATCTGGACTGCACAGGTCTGAGCGAAGCCTGCATCCAGCTGCTGGGCTCTGATTGCTCTGCATTACAGCAGGCTCTGCTCCTAGAGCAGATATGCAAATCTCCTAGAGCAGAGCCTTTTTGTCTGTTACACAGATAGCCAGCATATAAGGAGCTGCGTTTGTTGCAGCCATTCACTTGAGTTACTTTAGGTCTGCTCCCACAGTCATATTTTACTTAAAGATCAGGTGGTTTGTGTGATCTCTTAAATCACATCAACGGAAGCACTTGGACTGGCCTGTTTGATATCCAGGCAGGTGTGAGGAGAAGGATTAGTGAAAAGGAAAGAATGAAGGAGCTGCAGCAAAACTGGGCAACAGAAAGCAGTCCTGGGAAAGCCTCTGCTTTGGCTTGGCTTGGCTTGTATAACGGCGGCTTATACAACATGTAACCCAATCTGACCCTGACCCTGCCAGTGCTCAGGGACTATATTTTTACTAAGATTAAGCCTTTCTTTTCTTTCTTTTCCTGGAACAATTTCCTTGGCTTTCAGCTTGCCTGTTGGCTGGCATGGCCACAGCAACCTTGCCTGTTTATTTCTATAATATTTAGCTGGCGGCACTCCTCTTCCCCACAGCAGCATCTCGCCAGGCAAGGCCGCTGGCAGGAGACTCGCCACCCGTGAGAAATGGTGTCTGTTCTCTGCTGGTAATAGCACTGTTGGGGAAGGAAGTTAAAATGTGGCAACTATAACAGCACCCTTCTGTTTAGCAAACCACCTGTAATCTCCCTGAATAAAATGAGTCTCTTGCTGCTTGGAAGGCTACAGGACTCAGTACATGCCTCTTCAGGAGGCATGGGGCTTTCTGCCTTTTGGATTTTTATTCTTACAGGAGAGTCACTTTAGCTCTTGATGTCTTGCAGCACAAACAGACAGTGGCTAAGGATGACAGTAATAATTCGCTTTACATCTCTGAGTAGAGGCTTATATGGACAAATACGGAAGTGGAAGATAAAAATATCTAAAATAGATCTTTAGATATATTCATATTTCTTTTTCTGCTAAGTGCATCTTCTTGATTTCAGAGCACACTACTTCTCACCTTCTGTACCGTGAGTCAGACGATCTGTGAAATGTGTGTGCACAGACTATTATACTTGCTTCCAGCATCTGAAGAGGAAGATGAGGAAAAAGGGAAAAAAAAGGGTAGATTTTTAGACCTAAGACTAAGAAAGCCCATCTTACTCACTGATAGAAGAAACGTGTATGCTGCTGGAAGGGGATAAAAAGAGCATAAATTCCAGTCAGATGTGCCTCTTGTGAAAAATGACTAATTAAATGACACTGGTAAATGACGTTGCTTTAATGGGAAAATGTATTAGGGGTCACTTAAAAAGAAATCACAGCCTCAGGAAAGATGAAGAGAGTAATGACTGCCTGCCTGGCTTTTGTTATTTCTTAGAAGCAAATCGCATTTTGGGGGCAGCTTTCAAGAACAGCAGTGAAGCCTGGCACATGTACAATAGCCATGCTCATAGAAACAAGTGCTGTCTTGGGCTCACAAAGGGGCTGCAAAGGTCAGAAAACAAGTGTCAAGTGGTGGGCAAATTAATTCAGCCTCTCCTGACGTTGGGCAAACCCTCCTGCACCTACCAGTTTGAGAGGGACCCACTCAAGATTTGCCCTTGTCCCACACCAGGAGGGATGCTCCAGGAGGAGGAAAGCCACCGGCTCCCTGCACAGCGCAGCAAACCCATATGGCATGAACATGGGAACAGTCAGGCAGGGTCCTGGCCAGCAGAGCAGCCCAGCACTGGTCATCTGCAATGGGGATGCTTTGATACGTTTCTTGCATTGAAACACACATCCTGAGCATCTGTAGCTTCACAGGGATGAGCTTTGGGGTGACAACTGCATAAAAGCAATGCTGATTGAAGAACATAACAATCTGCCATAGTGGGTCACCTCTAGACCTAGGAGCCCGTGTCCACTGTGCCTGCACAAGGGGTAGGAGTCATCATTTTCAGTCCCTGTTCCTTATGCTGGTTGTGATTTCCTAATCCTTTGCCATTCCTCTTCTGCAGTTGCCCCTGTAGCATGTACACCCCAAATAACTAGTTCTAAAACCATGTGCCTGAACACCTGGAGAATGAGGGCTTTTTAAAAGATCAGTTTATATACTGGAAACTAGAAAAGGATTAATGCAAAGAGGAAACGTTTGATCTCCTTTACCAAATAACCATATCAAAAGCTCTTTTCGGCGCCTTTTGTTGAAACACATAGAAGTCATGAAGTCCTTGGCTGCTAGCCAGATACAGCAGAGTGGATGGGCCCAAGCGTTGCCCAGTGTAAACTAATGTCGCTGTACTGATCTCCGGGGACACGGACTGACTTTTGCCATGCCTGGATTCAGCCTCTGGCGATTAACAACATGTTCGTGTGAGCAGTAATGCTTGTGTTCTGCAAATAAATGGGATAAATGTATGTGAATGTATTTGAGAAGAAAGGCTAGCTCCTGAAATACAGCAGAGATTACCTCCAAGAGAAAATGACTGACAGACTATCCATCTTTGAGATGATTCATAGGAATCCCCCGTATTTTCTAAAAATCTGGGAATTTTTATTAAAAATTTCACTTTGCTCTGCATATGCCAATTTTGACTTCCTGGTGTTCGCCAGGGAAGACTGCTCCCTGGTAAAGGAGAAGTTTCCTTCAGGTCTTGTTATTACAGCAAAGCTCAATTATGGGAAATACTCCCTCTTCTTACCTGAGCTGATGGTTCAAAGAGAAAGACAGACATTTCCTACTTTAATTTTTCACCCTGTATTTTACTTCAGAGCTTTTCCAGGTAATTTGGAGGGGTACTGAAAACAACAAGGGCTGTGGCTTCTTCTCCTGATGTATTTCTGTCTCCAAACACAGGTGTATCCAGGAGGGACATGGCGTGGGTTTGGTGCTGAAGCTCGAGCTGTGGTCCTTGGAGGTCTGGGCAGTCCACTGTGCAGCAGCCAGGGCTCTGTGTCTGTTTGAGGAGAGCAAAATAGCTCCTTAAATTCTTGCTGACCCCAATCCAGGGTGAGCATGGGGGCACCTGCATGGCAGCACTCCTCCTTTTTGGGGCCAGCCCTAACCAGGTCGCCTTCTAACCGTGAGAGAAGCTGCTGCTGCTGTGTGACACTTGGTGCCTGTTATAAACATGGGATGGTTAAAAGTGTGTTCTCAACATGGTATTTCATCAAAAAAAGCCCTCAGTGAGGGAAACCACATTTCTGAGCTTGGCTTCCTGGGGAAAGCAAGCTTATGTGTTTACAGGGTGTGACTGCAGATTACACCCTTGTCGCTTTTGAATCTCTTTGCAAATCTTAATCAAACTGGACTTGAGGGGGAAACATGCAAAGAGAAATGGGTTCCTACAAGTTTCATGATAAGGGCAGCTGAGGAATGGAGAGAAACTACCTTGAAATCGCCTCTTAGGCTGCAGCCTGACCTCAGCATTGGTTAGACATGTCAAAATCCCACATAACGGAGCCCATAGAAGACGCTGCTGCAGGGAAAGCTTTGGTCAGACCTTGCATCTTCCTTGGCACCGCAGTCAATTGACCATGGGGCACAAATGTGGTTTTGTTAGTCCCAGTCCCTGGAGGCTACCTAAGCCAGCCTGCTGGTCCTGGTTTATTTCCCTTTGGTCTTTCTGTGCCATGCCGGCAGCCCTGGGGCTCTCCTGGCCCTGGTGCAGCTGCCAAACTGATGCAGAGGTGAAATAACCAGCCCAAGGCAATGGTCGAACCACACATCTTCACTAGGATCTTGGAAAGGTGTAGTCCATCAGAAATGTATGGGCCCATGATGCTGACTGCTGCTGTGAATCTCAAATACAAATGGACTTTCTTTCCCTTGGTACCAAGGGGTTTCGTGGTGAGTTGACCAAATAAGACTTTGCAGCAGAGTAATTTCCCTGAAAGATTAGGAAAGTCAAATATTTCTTAGGCTCTCTATCATGTTTGAAATCTCTTTATCCCACATATGAACTACTTTTTCCCTTTAAACTGACACATGCACTAAAGCTGAACCCAGTGTTTTCGCTCCCAGCTGTTGCTGTTTAGCTGCTCCACTCTCCACTTACAAACTTTTAAATTTGGGTTTTTTCTGTAAGGTGAGAGCCTGAGAAAGGTCAGCTGGAGCACAAGTGCTCCGCTTTTCCCTTTCATTAGCACAAGTGATGGCTACCCACTGATTTCAAATTTGTTTCAGCTCTTACTGGGAGCTCTTTGCAACCTGAAGCAGGGATTGATTGCCGGTGAAGAGGCTCTGCGATAACAAAGGCAGAAGTCAGGCAGGGAAGGTCTGACATGTGAGCTGTCAGAGGTGGTGTCACCGCCAGCTGACCCATCATGAGACTGCCGGGGAAAGCCAACGGGCGCCCTGCTCGGGAGGTTCTAGTGCCCTGCTCCCTGCTAGCTTGTGCTTGGAAACAGATTGACTAACATAATAGAGTGATTTTGTAATCTGTCATAATACCATAAGCTACAGATCCACAGACTTTGACCCCTCACAGGTATAATGAGCTCCTTTATTCAGCTGCACATGCTCTCTCGATGGGGGAGAGAGAGGGGGGCTTTTTCTAATTATATATCCAAAGCATAAGTTTTGCCCAGAAACAAAGCATTATATTCATTAGTAAAATCCTATAAGCTAGGCTCTTTTTATTAGTCAGTTAACTAATTGACAGTTAAGAACGTGTATTAATATCATGGTGTAACCATGCAGTCACTTAATCTGGCAGCTTTGTTAAAATCATAGCATTGCTCCTCTTAGTTGCTACAGTGAAAGGCTGCAGCATTTGCATTAGAAACGCTGGCGTTGGGAAATATATAGCTCAGTTGAAGAAAAAAATCAATATAACATCATACAAAGTCTCAGCCTAGTGGTGGTCTCTGTTAATCCTTTGACAGAGTTGGAGAAGAGCGCTCGAGGTCCTTGCATTGGTGTTTAAACGTCTGTTCAATCAATTTTAAGTAGGTTTTTAGGAGCACACAAAAACATGTTTTAGTGCATTTTCGTTTTTCCTTACTAAATCAGAAAATTACCTCATTATTGTAAAATGCAGAGCATTACACATCTGAAAGAATACTGTGAAATGCTCAATGGAGTTTGGGCAGGGGGTGTATGCCATGCTGGGGAGAAGGGGGAGCCCAAGTACAGGTGCAGATGTGGCATTGAACATAGCCCTTCCATTCGCTATGGTAGTTTAAAAAGGTAAATTACCTGTTTATGGAAAAGCTTAGAAAATAAATACTGGTAATGGAATCAATGTTATCATAGCATGATGATATTGTACAAATCAATCTTACTTCCTCACCTAAGTAATAACTCTCTAAAGTAGCCCATGTTTGAAAAGGTTGTGGTCACAGGTTTATGTCATGAAGTACAGAGCTTTCACGAGGAATGATAATAAAAGCTCTATGGAATTACATTGTTCCCTCCACTGCGCTTGCACAGCGTCTGCATTTGGTTTACAGATCTTTTTCACCTGGTGCCTGATATATAAGATGGAGAATACAATACAGTTTTGGGGTTGTCAGCCTGATGGGGGAGGGAGAAGCAGCAAATTGGAAATCAGTGGAGGAAAAATAAATATGAAAATATGTAATGCTGTTCTTACAGATCTTTACTTCATACAGATTGGCAGGCATCAGGGTTAATAAAAAAGAAGCTTTAAAGTACACCTCCACTGAGCAGCAAAGCTGCCTGTTTTCTGGGCACAGCATCCCCACTGCATCTGTGAGAGCTGTGTTTAGCTGGGTCAAAGCTGGTGTGTATTTGCTTGCCTGGCATGCATCACTAGGTGGTCAGGACCTCCTGGAATGGTGGCCTGGCCCTATCCATAGCAAAGATATGCATGTCCCCATCCCCCTAGGTTAGGTTAGGTTAAATCCCTCTGATTCAGCCATTTACCTGCACTCCCTGCCTTCTGTGCCTGAATCTCCCATGATAATTAATTCAGCTCACTGAATAGAAGATCACAGTCTGGCGCCAAAGGCCATCTGACTCCTGATGCCCTGGGTACTCACTTCAGGCAGGCACTCAGTGTACCCAGAGGTGCACAGCTATAAGTTGCTGATGTTCTGTTCTGTTCTGTCCTGTCCTGAGCTGTCCCAACTCCCCACTGGTGAATCTCACTGCTGCAGCTGCCCCGTTCTGGGAGTGTCACAGGCTGGGCGGCTGCTGTGATGCACGACGAGAGTTTCAGAGTGTTCCCTGGCTCCACCACTTACAAACAAAGCTTTGCCTCCATCTTCATCTACGGCAGAATTCCCATCTCTTACCATGGGCAGCACTGAAGTACATATCACAGAGCTGTGTGGCCACACTGGTCTCACAGCCAGTTCCTGTTGCATGAAAGATCTTGTCTGGGATGGTTGTGACCTAGTGGAAATCACCTTGGCTGAGGAAGATGAATTTGGGCTGGACATTTCTGACACAGGAGCAGAAAAGTCAAAGTGTGTTCAAGAGATTGTTGATTACTCTTCAGACAAGAAGGCTGCTCATGAGAAAAAGTAATTTTTTGAAGCAAAGAAGCCTCTCCACCAGAAGTGGGCTGGAGTTAGTGGGTAAGCATGAACATAAGCTTCCACTGGGCAGAGACAATAGGAGAGGCTAAAAGAGAGAGCGCATAAACCTAGCCACCTCCTGTGGCTCACTGCCTCCTTGCTCTACTGTGTCTAGGGCTGCTGTGCTAGGGATGTTCAAGGGTATGTCCTGGCCTAGTCCTTTTAGTCCCATCCATCCATAGATCTATTGTCCACCTCACCACTTTATGAATTTTCTGGTATCATCTGACTCCCTCAGCCCCATGTAGCTTCTGGTAAAAAAAGCTCACTACTGTCTGTATAAAGAATATCTGCTTTAAAGCGATCTCTTACTAGTCTTCTCCAGTTTCCCCCATGCTGATGTTGCAATACTTGCAAGCAGCTCTTCTGCTTGGCTGTTGTTGCCAAAGCTTTATAAGTCCCCAACATTCCCTTTCTTGGCCACCTCCTGTGCAGAGCCCCAGCCTGCCTCCTTGCTCCCTGTCCGATGATCTTAAGACGATCTCCTTGATCATTTCAGCTGCCCTTCCCTGTGCCTCCTCTTGCTCCACTTTCTGTATCAAGAGCATATACCAGCAGGCATCTGCTTTAGCCACAAATGTGAGGTGTAGATGAGTTCAGCCAGTAGGTACTATTTTTAAAGTCCCTTTTATTTTTGCTATGACTTCCCTTTGATATTAATTGCTTTTTAATCTTACTGAAAAATTGTTATTATCCTTTGCATTCTGGCACTTTAATCTAGACCCAGACACTCTTGCCCTGTAAAAATAAGCAGAGGACAAAGTAAACCAGAGAACTGTAGTTAATGATAAATCATTAATAACAACTGATGAAAACTCTCTGGAAGCCAGCAAAAGCCCCTGTGCGTAACATTGCATTCATAGTTCTGCAACTATTTCTTGGGCAGATCTTGCACCAGCCAGGCAATGGTGTCAATGCAAATTTCACCGGATCACTGGCAGCACGACTGAGATTGAGGAATAAATAAAATGTCAGGGAAAGCCCTTCTTAAACATTCAAACAATATCCAATAACAAAACCCAGCTGTGGTAAACAGGCAGCAGTGTTATGCTGTGCCAAGTCTCTGCATCTTGGAGCAGGCTTGTGGGGTGGACCGTAATATCACACTTCCTGAGCATTTTCTGAGCAGCAGGAGTAAACAACACCTCTAATACGAAATCAGAGGTAAAATGAATTAGGTGGTGATAACCCTTCAAAAAGAAAAGGTATTTTGTGAGTTTCTGTGCAAAGACCATTTGAGCTCTAAGCTTCATAATCAGCTTGGAAAATAGTTTAACCCACAGGAATCTTTGTGACTTGCTTCTGTCTTCCCCAATTTGCAAGGTCAACTATCAAATCAGATATGTTTGAAGAGCTCTGAATGACAAGCAGTAAGCATAGTTTACAAATGATTTTCCATTTCTAAAGGCAGTGCTCTTGCATCATTTTTAGGCCATGTTTGAAAATATGGTATAAAATAGTTTAAACAAAAATGGGAAACTCAGAGGAAAGAGGGAGGGGGGAGGACTTTTCAGATAATCCACTTACTGCATCTTTGTTGTGCCTATCCTCATAATACCCCTGAGTCCCAGTTGCTGGATTTAACCGCAACACTTACTAATTTCCAGAGAAGCAGCAGCTGTGCTCCAGCTTTCATCGTTAGTATTCCCAACATTAGTGCCCTGTTCTCATGCCTGCGAAGCCCTGCGGCAAAGCCTGCACGTCCTGAAGGTCAAAACCCTCATGGCTGCTCCCTATTTGAGGCTGAGGGAAATGTTGAGGAAAGGAGAAAGAGAAAGAAGAGAGAAAGAAAGGGAGGAAGAGAGAAAGATGAGAAAAGAGAAAGAAGAAAGAGGACAAAGGTCAGTTTTGGACCTAGATCAGTGGAAACCCTCAACCCCTAAAGCACTGCTCAGCTTCAGTATTGCATCCCCACAATTGCTCCCTTGCACCCAACAGGAAACAAGAAAGTAGGCCAAAATGCCAACCAAATTTATTCCTGATGTGACTCAACCAGAGGATTTTCTGCTGAGGGTAAGACTCCAGGGAATCACAGCCCAGATGTCACAGATGAGGTGCATTAAGATCTTCTTTTTCCACTATTCTGGCATCTCACTTTGTTCAGGAGCATTGTGGAGTTTTAGGTGCCATTAACCCCTACACAACTGAGACAAGCTGCCAGCAACTTGCTCTAAAACCTTTTTCCTGAATTTGTCACCTCTCAGCAGGGAAGTCCCCCAATTTCCTGTCACCTGTAACTACCCACTGCATGAAGTTCTGCAGTACTGTGCACACTGGCCAGGAAAGCTCTGTTTCCCCATCGTGCTGATTTCATCTGGGACACAGTTAGTTTTCTTCACAGT
Organism: Nestor notabilis; assembly: GCF_000696875.1. Lineage (NCBI taxonomy): Eukaryota > Metazoa > Chordata > Aves > Psittaciformes > Psittacidae > Nestor > Nestor notabilis. Next base: position 9,486 of record NW_009942158.1, on the reverse strand, counting down.
AGCTAGTATGGGTTATGTTTTGGATTTGTGCTGGGACCAGTGTTGATAACACAGGGATGTTTTAGTTACTGCTGAGCAGTGCTTACACAGAGCCAAGGCCTTTTCTGCTCCTCACCTCACCCCACCAGTGGGCAGGCTGGGGGTGCATGAGGAGCAGGAAGGGGACACAGCTGGGACAGCTGACCCCTGCTGACCAGAAGGATATTCCGTACCATCTGGTGTCATGCTCAGTGTATAAAGCTGGGGGAAGGAGGAGTGGGATGTTTGAAGTTATGCTGTTCGTCTTCCTAAGTCACTGTTTCACATGACGGAGCCCTGCTGTCCTGGAGATGGCTGAGCACCTGCTTGCCCATGGAAGGAGTGAATGAATTCCTTGTTTTGCTTTGCTTATTAAACTGTCTTTGTCTCAGCCCATGAGTTTTCTCACTTTTACTCTTCTGATTATCTCCCCATCCCACCAGGGGGACTGAGCGAGTGGCTGTGTGGTGCTTAGTTGCCATCTGAAGCTAATTCTAGTTCTGTCACTGCTGCTTTTGTCCAGTTCTATCATCGCTGCACTTTGCCCAGTTTCATCAAAATTCATTTTTCATCAATCTGGGTATTTTTTACTGTAATATTGGTGGCATACAGCAACCACAGTAGCAATGACATACAGTTTTACATAGCAATTGCTCACCACCCACCGACTGATGCTGAGCATCTTCCTGAGCAGTGGCCCTGGCCAGCTTTCCCCCAGGCTTATATACTGAATCTTGTTCAGTAATGCCTGAAGCCAGCTGGGTAGCTTTCATCTCTGAAAACTGACTCAATTCATCTTGTCCATCAGCAGCCAGCTGGGGTTAAACCATGACACCCGTCCTACAGATTTCCACACCACTGCCTTTCAGTGCTTCTTCCCCACCTCTCCCATCCCTGCTATCAGTCTGGCCTGGTCCTTGTGCCTTGTCAGGGGTGGATCTACAGAAGGTTTTGTGGAAATCACACCAAAATGTCAGGAAGCATGCCAAGGAGAATATGATATATATCTTCTCTCACCCCTGTTGGGAAGCAGATTGGACATTGGGGGATGCAAGGATCCCAAACAGAAGGAGATACACTCCTGTAGGCACCCCAAGAAGAACTTAAAACATGGGACAGGACATTTCTTCCTTGGTAGACCATGTTAGATCATCACGTTAGATGTGATGTACAGCTTAACTTCTCTATGGTTCTGGGCAACTGCTAGTTTTATTTCCATTAAAACCAACATGCAAATCCAAAGAAGACAGGTCCACTGTGGTTCAGGGGCGATCACTGGGCCATCTATTTGAATCTGGCTTCTCTGCCAGAAATAAATCAAATAGCCACAATAAAAAGTGCCAGTGAGAAGGGCAGCGGTGTTTGCAGGGAAGAGGGTACAGGCACTCACTTGCCCTAGGGGAACTAGCTGCAGGCACCTTTTCTCCCACCGTGTAGCTTTTCTATGGCTACAGGTTCTTCTGAAGCCCTTACAAAGAGCTATTCTGTTAGCAATGCCCATTTCAATGAAATATGCCATGCAAACCTGTTATCTTCTCCCTTTCTCACCTACACACACTAAGAGCCTTCTTCCTTTGTTGGTTTAATGACCCAGCTATGCTAGACTTATACAACATCACATTGCATTTTGCTGGAAACTAATATACCTATAAAACTGTCAGATCACTGGAAATCCATCACCTGCTTATCAGACTTGTTTGGAAACAGTGTGAGCTGGAGAAGTTCTCAGTGCTGTGTTGGATTACCATTGTTGCAGAAAAAGTTAGTCAAAACTTACCACTAGCGGCTTAAACATTAATAGCTAGGGGAAACAAAGCCTATAGACTGTGGTATATGAACTGTAACAATCATATTTCAACATGCCTAATAGCTAACTACAGAACTGGCCAACACTGATTTAAAAGGGTGTGAAACAGGATATAGAACCACCGTGGTGGCTCGTCTGTGGAATTTCCATAACAGTTTGGCAACCCAGATGGGACCCTACACAGCCACCACTGGATGTCAGACCCTCTCTTCTCCAAATGTCCAGCTGCTGCCATCATGTGAGTTCACCTGTGAACTTTGGGAATAGAAGGCGCTGACTGGTGAGTGTTAAAACTCCTTTACTAAATCCTGGATATTCTGTGTTTGAGTGGGTTCAAGTCCCAGCTCGGAAGTGCACCAGGGGAGGTGTGTGCAGCCTGATCAGTGTAAGGTGCACAAAACTGGCATACAGATATGGGGAACATACCCAGCATAGAGGACACCCTTAGCTCTCTGCTTTCTTCTAACCCACCTTTTGCTACTGCTTCTGCCACTCCTCCAGCTACTGCTTCTGCTAACATTCTTCCAAATCCAGCTGTGATGCAGCCTGCAGGGGGGGAGGCTCCTCCTCCAGTATTGCATGTGTTTACTAATCAACTGTGGAACCCAGGATATCATAGAATCATAGAACAGCCCAGGCTGGAAGGGACCTTGAAAGATCATCTGCTCCAGCCTTTCATGGGAAAGGGAGCCTAGATGAGATTATCTAGCACCCTGTCCAGTCACATCTTGAAAACCTCCAGCACTGGGGACTCTAGAATGTTCCTGGGGAGGTTGTTCCAGTGAGTGATTGTTCTCACTGTAAAAAACGTCTTTCTTATATCAAGATGAAACCTCCCCCAGTGTAACGTGAACCCACTGCTCCTTGCTTTCTCTATGTGGCTCCTTGTGAAGACAGAGCCTCCACCCTCTTTGTAGCAGCACTTTAAGTACTGGAATACTGTGTTGAGGCTACCCCCTGAGTCTTCTCCTCCCCAGGGAGAAAAGACTCCTTCAGTCTTTCCTCACAGGGCTGTGGGGGGGAGTAAAATGCCCAGATTGAGGGAAGATGCGGATCAGTGTGTCCAATTATTTTCAAACATTTGTACTGGGTATAACTCGTCATGGGGGGAATACTCCAGTATTACTGAATATTATTGAAGGAGTTATTTTGACATGATGAAAGGGGTAAAATAACTGACAAGGACACAGAATTGATGAAACAAGCTGGGAAAAATAGGAATCTTTGGCTGGCAAATGATCCAAATTGGGATTATAATAATGCAGGAGATAAAGCCAACTGTCAGACAGCGATCTGGAATTTAGTGGAAGCTATTGGAGGTTGTGGAGAATTGGGACTGAACTGGATGAAAGTACAGGAATGTAGGCAGAGGCTAGATGAACACCCTAGTGACTATGGGAGATGATTATGGAGAACTTTGTTAAAATATGGAGGAATGACCATGCAGAACTTTAACAATAAACTAGTGTCAAGAGCATTTTTTGATCAAGATATATGGAAATATTTTAAATAATATATGCCTAGTGGCAAGGGGAGACATTACAAAAGATCCTAAGTATGGTGGTGCTTGTGTTCAATTCATGGGAAGAAAAACATAGAGCTGAACTTGCAAAGGAAAAGGAACAGGAAAAGCAGCAAGAAGCTAGTCTTTTAGTGGCAGCACTGGCACAGAATATGTGACTACAAGGGTGAGGGAGGGGATTTCCTCCTCAAAGAGAAAAAAAGAGGAAGAGATAGGTCAGACTGGAGATTTGCAAGACGAATGAGAAGACTTGGAAATAACTTGGAGGAAAAGTGTCATTACTGTGGGATACTTGGCCACTGGCAAAGAGAATTGCCTCTTCGTCCAAGGGGGCCTTGAAGACAACTGGACATGGGAGGTGTAAGATGGGAATCAAGAAATGAGCCGCAGTGACTGGAGTCAGTGGGTGCAGAAGACTCTGGAAATTGGAGTCTACAGGATGCAAAAAGCTCAGCTGAATCGTAAGGGACACACAACTGAGAAAACAGAAGGAAAGAAAGTTGAATCTTCAGTCGACACAGGAGCAACATTATCACTTTTAAATTTTGTGCTGAAGGGATCTGTATCACAGGACAAGGTGTTAATTCAAGGGGTAATGGGAAAAGGAGAACATGTTTTAAGTAAACCATTACTATTAACAATAGGAAATAAAGGGGTGTGGGGAAGATTTGTAATAGCAACAGAGTCCTCATCTTGTTTATTAGGAGATCTCCTCCAAAACCCGGGTGTAAAGTCACACAGTGTCGGGGGTATGCGCAATATCGGAGGCCCAGGATCCCAATCTCGAACTCCCAGAGCCCCTGGAAGCGGTGCCCGAGGATCTGAGGAATAATCCGGGATGAACCCACACGCGCAAAACCTAGGGGAGGCGCGCTCCCTGCTGGAAAGCAGTGGCCCGTTCCCGGGAAGAAGAGGAAAAACCTTGCCCAGGGAATCTTAAAGTGTGTGAATCCCCATGTAAGACCCCAGTGCTACCAGTAAGAAAAACCAGATTGGATAAAGATAAGGATCCTCAGTTTGGATTTGTTCAATGGGGGGAAAACCCGTCTTCCTGAAGAACTACTGATGATTGTAACTTGATGATTCCATGATAAAGCCCACAGAGGAATGGAAGCATTGGCTACTCAAGTACAGCAAGTATTGTCAGCCCATCTTTCTATGCAGCTGCTAAAAGAATTATTAATACCTGTGCTACCTTTCAAAAATTCTCCAGTACAAAACCTGTGCATGAATTGGGAAATTGACCATGCGCATTTTTCCCATTCCAAAGATTGTAAATAGATTATGCTGACATACCTGCAGTGTGTGGATATAAATATTTGCTAGTGATAGTAGACCAATTATCAGGATTAGAGGCTTTCCCAACAAGAAAAGCAGACACTGAAGGAGTAATAAAAGCTCTCATTAAAGAAATTATTGCTAGGTATGGAGTACCAGTACCTATTTAATCCAACAGGAGGTCGCATTTCACTGCAGAAATAATTGACTGACTTTATGAGTTTATGGATAGAAAAAAGATTGCACGCTGCTTATCACCCTCAAGCACCTGGGCAAGTAGAAAGAATGAATAGAACTATTAAGGAGAGAACAGCTAAAATATGAGCACATACATGGTTAAAATGGTCAGAAGCATTAGATTAATCCTTATGGGACACTCAGAATGCCCTGAGGTAATCCTTAGGACTACCACCTGCCAAAGTTCTTTTTGGGAGACATCTAGCTGTACTGGGAATTTATATCCCAGCCAAAATAATGTATTAATTAATTCATGTCATTTTTGTTTCTTCTCCAGAGGTACTTGGATGTGGGACTCCCCTGATGCTTGGTTAAATGAACTATCAGAGACTGTTGATAAGGGGTTTTACTCATCTTGGTATGCATACCACCCTTACAGGAGAGATTATGGAGATTTTATGGGTCAAGTTACTAACATTTGCTGTGCTTACTACACAGGTAAAGGGAAAATCTAAGTCTGTAACAGCCCACTATGAGTGGAGAGAAAACATCTATTTTAACTTGTCACAAACCATAGTCTTAAATTACTACAAAAAGTAACTGTTGGATATGTGATATGTACTCACTTCCCAAGACACTCAACTTCAAGTTAGGGATCCCAATACCAAATAACTGCTTAACATCAAGATTACATTGATTCACGACAATGGGAGGTGGTAATCTCAGGAGCAAAGAGCAAATATACAGCAAACAAAACATCAGGCTCTCCCCAGTCAACTGAAGCTCCTATACAAAGGTGCTACCCTTTTGGGCAGCTTTAATGATCGTAACCAAAAATGAAAATAGGAATAGCAGGAATACTTGCGGATTTTTCCAATACATCTTGCCCTATACCTGAGGGAAAAGTATGGTTTTGGATATGTGGTAAGAGAGCTTGCAAAACAGTATGAGGAGATTGGTCAGAAGCTGGTACGTTAGGAGCCGTTACTCCTAATATTTTTGAGTTTCAAATTTGACTATGGAAGCAGGATCATGGTTACGGACACTTGTAGGAACAAGCATAGCAATCCACTAACAGAAAGGCTGACCTCATTCCACTCCTTCACTAGATGGCTGAGAGTGAGCAAATTAGAAAAGGCCTTGGTTAACATTGCAGTGGCAAATCCTTGACAATAATACTGGTGATGCAATTAGGGCATTGCAAGAAGAGGTGTCACGACACTCCAAAATTACACTGTAAAATAGAACGGCATATCAAAACAGATACTTTATTATCTTCACAAAGGGGAGTATGTACAATTATTAACACCAGTTGTTGCATGTATGTTGACCACAATGGAAGGATTTCAGCTGTTGTCTGGAAGTTGTGGGAACAAGTAAAATTGATGCCTAAAATGCAACTGGACAATATTTCAGCTGATTCCAAGAAGTAAGGTCTTGGCTCACCTCCTGGGTACCAGAGTTAGGAGTTGGGCAAATGAATTCTTTATCGGTTATTAATTTTTGCAATACTGTTTGTTTGTATTCAGTGTTGTAACATTTCCTGTAATCTGCTCACACCTTAGAGGCTACAAATATTCTGCTCCCATATGATAACAAGAATGTTAATAAAAACAAACAGAGAACTACTGTAGAAAAAGTTAGTTGAAACTTATCACTAGCAGCTTAAACATCAATAGCTTGACAAAGCCCATAGATTGTGGTATATGAACTATAACAACCCTATTACAATATTATGAATAGCTAACTACAGAACCAGCCAAAAGTGCCCTGAGAGGGAGTGAAACCACTATACACAACACTGTATAGTGTGTAAGAATATACAACCACTGTATAGTGTGTAAGAATATACAACCACTGTATATGGTATAAGAAGATGGCCACTTAGCAACCGTTTAGTAATGAAACAGTGAGCAAATCGACCATGCAGTAAGACCATGAAGACCCCAGACCTTAAAATTGCTCCGAACTGTTGTGTCAGAGGTGGGGAACTCAGATTGTAAAATATCTAACTGTTCAGGGGGTTCTTTGTTTGGGGTCCCTTTTTGGAGGCACACAGCTCAAGCTGTAGTGCTGTTAATAAAAAACACTTTATAGAAGAATGTCTTTTTGTCTTATTGATTCCGCGGAAGCCCAGGGTCGAACCCTGCGACAGTGGCTGGTATGCGGAACTCTGTAACACCACCTGCCGGCCAGTCACTGCCTCTGGAAATCCCTGCTCTCCAGACCCCATCGGCTGTGGGAAGCGAGTCCACCACCCCACAGATCAGGAAGGTTGTGGCATATGGGACACAAGTGCCCACATCTGTAGGTGTATCTGCTGGACTGGAAGTTCCATTTCACAGTCATAAAACCTTTCATTCTGCTTGGAAACCATCTAACTGTTGCAGCCGAAATGTTCTAAATTTCACCATTCCTACCTGCTAAACGAGTTTGTCATCTTTGATACTTTACCAGGTTTGTCAGAGCTTTTCTTCCACGGAGATTATGGGAAGTTCTCTTTCTCCTGCCAGTAATTTGGGTCTCTGGCTTGTGCGGATATGAATTAAGGTAGTATTGAACTCAGCAGGCTGCGTTTTTGCAACATTCCCTTCACAAAAGCTGAAGGTGCATGCATGGTAGAGGCAGTCAGCAGCTGACAGTCTCCCATGAGATTGGAAACATCATCAGTGGATATGCAATAAAGATGCTGTGACTCTGAAACTGCAGTGCAAGTGACCATGTGCCTAACAGCAAGCAATGTGAACCCGGTGAAGCCAGGTGGACCCCAGAAGTGTGCTGTGAGATGCTGGGGGCAGCCCCCACGGCTGCAGTAACCCATGTGTGCAGAGCCTGCCCATGTGGAAGGATCCACTACCACTGCTAGTAGCGTGACAGTGCTGTGTCGTGAGAAAGGATACTCCTGTGAGTTGGCACAGTGGGTCCTTCCAAGTATTTTGAGAGCATTTTGGGAAGATTGAATTCCTCTAGTTTAGAAATAGTTAGCTACTGGGGAGTTCCCATAATGTTATCTTCACCTCCAGCGGACCCAGCTGCCCCTGGAATCCAAGCAGCTGGGGTTGTTTTTACTCAGGTGACCTTCCAGAGAGGCCATGAGCGGACATAGCTTCTCCCTTTCCCCTGGGAAGCAAGGGATCGCTATTACCACTTATGGGGAAATCATGTACATAAGGAACAGCACTTGAATAAACTATCGGGGTTTATGTTAGAATAGTCTTTGCTCACTGCTATTCAGTTACTGTATGTACCAGAGCCAGACGGCACGAGTCATCTTCCTCAGGCCCTCCTTTCCAGTGGCTCCTGCCTAATAGCTGGCTGGCAGGGGACAATCAGAGACAGGATGAGGCCACGAGCAGCTCCCTAGGATTCCCTCACTAGGTTCATTCAGGCAACCAACACCCTCACACACCAACATGGCAAAGGAGTGATGTTGCCAACAGCTGGTAGAAAATCCATAGCTGGGCTCCAAAATGAGGACATTAAGAAGCAGTCTTACGATCTGCAACATGAGCGATGCTGCCTTTCCTTCTGGTCTGGCTCCTGTGATCAGCTGAACACATTGACCAGAGATTTTCTAAAGGTTGCTGGCTCTTTGTACCGTACAGCAGCTTGTAACTACCTCACTGTGAAGCATTGAGGACCAGAAACCCACAGAGGGAGGTGAGCTTCATGCATTCAGGTATCTTCCGAAACAGCTACTGCAAGAATTGTCATCACTGCAGAGGTGTACGCTACTCAAAGGCAGTGTATATAGTAAAAGACATAGAAGGAAGTATCTTAGTCTGCAAATCCTACAAGGATCTAACTGGGAACAATTACAAAGAATAACAATGAAAAAAATTTGAAAACATTTTAATTAACACACTATCTTTTTCCAGAAAAATTGGAGATTTCTTCCATCTGTGGCACCAGGACATTCCGTGCCACTCCCTGGTTGTGGCATTATTACCTTTCTCTCCACTTCCCACATCAGTCTTCTTCAACGTTGGGACAGCACTTATTTCCCACTAAGGTATGCCCGATGCTTCCCTTGCCTGTGATGCCATCACCACCTACCTCTGTGTCACGTTTTCCCATAGTCTGAACTTAGAAGTACTTAAAGTGTGAGCTATTTACGACATCACATTTATGAGTGGCTGTACACGAGACCGTGAAGCTGTAGAGATGGGCAGATTCTCATGAATGGGAGTGATTAGCAACCTTTTCTACTTCAAAGCGGTAATTTGCTATTTATGGTGGGATGAATGCCAACACAGTATCTTTTAATTTCACACCTTTAGGGTCACATTCTCTTGTAGAGAATGATCATTCCTGCAACTACATTCATAATCAGACACATTTCAAATGTTTGCCCTCACATGGCAGATCAGGGTTTAGATCAGTCCTCCAAAACATGAGGACTTCATACGTCTGAACTACTACTACAGCTCAAGAATGGTCCTTTTTTACTCAAACATTACAAAGTATCTTCAACAACAGTTCTATTGGTTCTATATTCACCCCCTGAATGCTGCTTCCCATCCAAATTCTTACACATCTTAAGAATATCGTGCCTTCTGGTCCTTTAGTTACCTCCCGAATGTTGCTTCCCGGCTTCTCCCCTCACCGCTTCCCTCTCTTCCCTAGCCCTGCTCCTGCAGCCCTCCCCGATACCGTCCCTTCGCTGCCCCATGCCCGGCAAACC
>NW_009942157.1:1871-2099 GCF_000696875.1 Nestor notabilis | reverse complement strand
CAGACCAGCTCCCAGGCATCTGTCAGCACCCCTCAATTAGCACCAGGAAATCCCTTTTGGGCAGTTAGCCTTAAGCCGCAGACAAGGCTGCGATGCCCTGGGGCAGCTGGTGGCCACGAGAGATCCTTGGGGAAGCTGTCACAGGAGCCTGCCAGGGCTCCACGGTCCCACAGGAGTGGCCCATCCAAGCCCGGTTCCCAAAACGAACAACAAGTCCAATAAACACGA
>NW_009942157.1:0-1577 GCF_000696875.1 Nestor notabilis | reverse complement strand
GCCACAGCCAGCACCGGGCCGGCAGCCGGGGCCCCCGGGTGGGAGGCGCTGCCCCTCGCAGGGCCCTGGCTTGCACCCACCTTTTCAGCAGGGCCGCTGGAACAAGGCAGCAGGGATGCTGATGGGCACAACAACAAGGCTTCCCCACCGCTGGGTGACCCAGCAGCTATGTCTCAGGGGCATGGAGTGTCCTGTCTGCGGTGGAGAGCAGGACTTGGGCACCGGGACAGCTGGGAAGGCGACTGCTTTCTCCGCAGTTGGCATCGACAAGCAGGCACTCCCTGCATGAGCAGTACGTTACCTTCCTTTCCACTCCGGCACCTTGCAGCAGGCTCCTGTGGTGGAGTGTGGCGATGCCCTCACGCACATCCTCTTCTCCTGGAATGCAGAAAGACACCTGTAGTAACTACTTTGGTTCGGGGGAGCACCGCCTCCCATTCTCCTGCTCACCGCAGAGTAAATCCCATCTCCCAGGTGCTGGCTACCGAGCCCAGAGCCTCTCTTGCTTCAACACTGCTCAGCTCTCCTCCTGAACATCCATGGAGGGCAAAGTCTGAGCACCCCAAAATGAATCCACTCCTCGAGCAAGCGGCCTCCAGGCTCTTTATGGCCAAGGCAACGGGCAGGGAGGATGCTGTCGGCCCAGGCAGAGCAAACCCTTCCCTGCTGATCCATCCTGCAGAAACCCTTTCCCTGCACAGATGCAGAGCTCCGGTAGCCACGGAGCCACGACTACGTCCCACTTTCACATCTGCAAGCCCAGCCCAGGATGTCAGCAATGTTTTATTAGAGCTCAGCAGCTGCTGAGGAGACATGGGTCAAAGTGGGAACACAGGGCTCCCACACGTGCTCCTGCCTCCAGCTGAAAAGGAACCAGCACAGCAAAGAGATTTTGTCTTTCCCTTTCCCTTGGATGTATCCCCCCAGCAGACTGGCCAGGGCAGAGTGGGGAGAGGAAAAGAGCTCGGTGCTTGGTTGCGAGCTGTGGAGCGGGGCTGGGCGGCGCGCCCATGGCGAACCCCTGTGCATCTGAGCGTCCCAGCGTACCGGTGGGAAAACCGTTCCAGGGCTCTGGTCCGGCGGCAGCAGGTCCCGGCAGTACACGGTGTGTGGCGGGGCTCTGTGGGGACACGACGGTCAGCACCACCATTGGTGGCGGAGGATCCGATCCCATCCTCTCCCCGCGTTCACCCAAGGCAGTAGCGGCGGGACGGGTGCTCTGAGTATGGACAGTGCCTGCAGCCAGGCTGCCCTTAGCAGGGGACATGGAGGCAGGAGCCGTGTGGGCTGGTGGGACCGCATCACACACCAGGCCCCCCCTGCGCCCAGCAGTGATCCCTGAAGCACCAAGCAGGGCAGAACAAGGGCAGCTCGTCGGGTCCGGCACTGCCATCAACTGTGCCAACCATGTCCTTATGCCACCCGTGTCTCTGGGCCACCTGCATCCCAGACAAACAGTGTCCCAGTGCCACCCATGTCCCTGACAAGGAGTGTCCCTGTGCCACCTGTGTTCTCATCCCACCTGTGTCCCTGTGCCACCCATGTCCTTATCACACCTGTGTCCCTGTGCCACCTGT
>NW_009942156.1:143145-154030 GCF_000696875.1 Nestor notabilis | reverse complement strand
CGGGTGAGCAGTGCACGGTGCAGGAAAGGAAGGCAAACAAGAAAACGTGTTGATGTTTCAGCAACTTCGAAGTGTCCAAGCCAGATGGCCTTACTGAATCGCTGCTAAAAGCTAAAGCAGCAGCTGTGTTGGCAGGTGATTGGAAAGACAGACATACCCTGTGGGAGACAGCAAGTTGACTTGAGTTTAGGAAGGTGGAAGTTGCCCAGAAGTTACGGATAAACATATACATGCACATGTTTACACCTGTGTAGGATGGTGGTAACTCAATTTAGTTACCTAATTAGCCTGATGCAACGACTTTCCTGTAAAGTAGATACATATTCATTTTCTACAAGTGAGTCTGCTGGATTTGGCTTTTAGAAATACTGTGAATTAACTTGAAAAATACACTTGAGTACAGAGGAACAAGCCAAACTGGTACAGTGGAAAGGATACAGAGGTATTGGGAAGGAGGGGAAAGAAATGGGATGTATTTATTTGGCAAAATGGTAAGAAGGCGCTGTAGTTGGATGCCCACGGGAGAAGGTAATGAGAGCAAGAAGGCTTCTTTGACTTTAAATATAGTCAAGTGGAAAATGGAGGAATACTAAGGTCGGGGAACGTATTCTGAGTGAGACTATTTTCTTGTACCTTATCAATAGCATTTTAGACAACGTAGGTTTGTGGAAATCGCAGAATGTGATGTTAGCTCTTAGGGTGTCACTAGTTTGATACTTTATCTGAGATTTATTGATGAGAATTGTGTTGTGTTGCCATATTCAGTTCTGATGTGCACTGCATTTCATGCAGTACTCATGTCTGTGATCCTTCCAAAGTCCCGTGAGGAGGTGATGACAGTATTTCATGAGTTTCCCTCCATGGAGCTAATGGTACTTTATTATAGCAGTTAGCATCCTTATTCTCACTGTATAAACAGAAACTCTGTGCCAAGGATTAGAGAGTCATGAAAGATACATCCGTTTATTCACTATTCAGCATGACAGTCCGGATGTGCAACAATCCTGCCTGGAAAATTTCTGACTTGGTATTTGCCAGCAGGTACACCCAAGGAAATATGTCAGTACTATCTACACTCTCTTAGAAGTCTGTTCTTCTTCACTGATGAAGGCAGCTTGCTGAGCTATATGGGCTGTGATCTGACCTGGCACATCCATTTTTGTGACTTCTGTGGCTTTAGATGATGCGCGTTTTCTTTTTATGATAAAGCAGATGATTTAAAAATTAAAAAGGAATAACAATTCAGAAAAACATAATTTTGGGGAACTGTATCTCATCCTAAATCAGTTTGCAATGTTTAATGCAGCACTTACCTGTGGCAGTATTTACCTTGCTGTCTTCTCTGTTGCATCTTCTCTGCCTTGTGCCATATGATCACCTCTCAGCAGATTGCCCTCTAGTATTGTGTAAATAAATGCAAGAAGAATCAGCTATAGAAATTGAGTTATTTTTACTATTTTCATGTAATAACCGTGAGCCCTGCAGGCTTAGTGCTGGCAAAATACCACAGATTTGTCTTTTAGAAGCAGGAATTTGTGTATAATTTCCCAAATAGAATTTTGGTCTCCTCTGCTGCACTGAATTTGTTATTGTTGTATGTTTTTCCTGGTGTTTCTAATGAGCTGTTAATGAGCTGCTAACTATGTATGTAAATTAAATGGGGTTAGACATTGAAAAGTTATCAAGAAATAAAATGCCATATAATACTTCAAAGTGTTATAAAATAAATTAGTGTCTTTAATTTTGCTGGCACAAAGTTGATATTTAATAACCTATAGCCTCAATTCTTCTAAATGATGTAAATTTAAGATCTTTTCAATCTGTACCCCAAGTGATGTAGCAACCAAGTTCTTTCATTCACCCTTCATTACTAAGATATATCTACAGCGTATGTGTGGGTTCCTCTGTGCCTCAACTGAATGATTAAGTTATTGAAGATCAAGACCAATGGAGCTTACTGTAGATATTTTTGTTATGATTCAGTATGTCAGGTAAGAATGATAGAATATATAACCATTTGGGTTGGAAGGGACCTTAAATGTCACCTAGTTCCAAACGCCCTGCCATGGGCAGCTGTGTGTGCTTTGGCTATGGTGATCTTTAAGGAGCTATGATACTGGCAGCTCCAACTATCTTGTTTGTCAGCTGTGGTTATGTCTTAGCACCACCGTAACAAAATGTTGTGGAGCAGGCTTTACACAACATGAGGGTGCTGTGGTGAAACTACTTACTGCATACCTCCAGCACCTCTGCAAAAAAGGGGCAGCATGGCCTTGACTTTAATGTCACAGCAGACGGATCTTGGAGAGGTGGTGAGGCACAGATATGGAGGTTCACTGATGAAACCAAGATATATCATGTAAATATTTCTATTAGCTGTATTGGTATCGCAGGAAAAGGAGCTCCTTGTTCTCTTCCAGTGCTGACCCCAGAGCTTTCCCTGTGGAAAGCTGACCATCTCCATGTGTCAGACTGGGCAAGTGCTGGTTGAGCTGAACAACCCATACTTTAATGAGGTTTTCACCTGGACCTCGTGGTATGTACTGAGCAACTAGGCACCAGCTCAGGGTAGTACTGCTCTCAGTGTGGTAGGTATAAAAACAGGCCAAAGTAATTTTTAGTTTGGGCCATTAGGAAGCTGTGAAACACTACCAGAGTGAAAAATCTAGGATTCTGCATCACAAAATGTAATCTAGTCATTTGTTTGACAAGTGTAGTTGAGCTTAAATAATTTAAAATTATACTTCAGTGTATGCTAGCAAATGTTTTGCAGTATGTTTTGTGATATTAATGAGGTTGTGGTAATATAAGACCTCACTACCACACTCTGCCATTAAATGTCTGCTGAGAAGTAGGACAGGGTACAGTTCTTTACGGTGGCTGATTCATGAAGAAGGCTGGTTAGTCCGCTAGGAATCTGCATTACTCTGCCAGACTTCCATGTAAATGGGTATTTGCTGTCTCATGCGGAACACTACAAAGTTCTGTTAGAAACTTTTTAAACCTGTACTTTCTTTGTCATTATTTGGATGCTTAAAGTTTTTCTGAATATTATGGTAAGATTAGTAGTAGTATTTAAATTGTTTTGGAAAACAAAAGAAGCAGTAGACAAAAAAAAGAAACGTATGTATAAGTATGGTGTGTTTGCTGGTCTTAGTTTCAGAGTAGCTGAAGGAATTTCACCTATTCAGTGACGTCTTATGCCTTAACATATTTTACTGCTATACCTAGTGCAGAAGAATGGACTTGTTCTGGATTTCACTGGATTTAGAGGTCTGGATCCTTAACTGTATTTTTCAGTGCTTTCATGGATCTCTCCAATGTGTAACTATGTGAAACTGCAATGAAGGGTAATTTCCTTTTTTAATTTTTGGGCTGTGCCATCGTTGTTCCTTGCAGAAAATAAGGTACATAACTTATGTTCATATCCCAGGAGATTGACAATTTTGTCCTGAAAGCCTCCAGGGACTTCGGTACTCTGAAGTCAGCATTCCAAAGGCTAGTAACGTAAAGCAGCACTCCACTGAAGACAAACTAATCCTCCAACAATGTTTCATTCAATCAAAAAAATGCTGCAGATTGAAGGGTGCTATTGCATGCCTGTGTTTTCAAGAGATTATTGTGGATGAACCGTATTTTCCACTGAATAGTAACGGCAAAACAGCCTACCTATCTAAATGTTTCCCATGATAATTTTGTCCTAAATGAGCAAAGATTGGGAAAAAAGAATTTTTTGCTCGTTTTAACCTTTCTCCCTTTAAGTATGCGAATAGAAGCTGTTGAGAAAAAAAGCCTAATATCTGTGGCTTAAACTTCTAAAGTTAAGCTTATTTTACATTATGTGGTGCTAATCAGTTCTCCAGCTGATTAGATTCTGAAGGCTATATCTATTTTTGCCTTGGACTAAGTCTGAAAAAATAATTGCTGAGAAATCTTGTTATGACACATTTGAATTTATTTTTCAATCTCTAGAATCTCTAGAAAGCAGCCACTTCTCCCCATGTACGTGTTTTCCTTTGCAAAATCAATACCTGATTGATCTTTTCTGGTGCATGCACAGTTTTCGACAGAATTTGTGTTAACGAAATACACTTTTTTGGACAAAATCTTGTTTCTGATGTTGCAATTTTAATGGAGTGCCCATATACTGGTTTTTAGATGCTCAGCTATGTGCTTTTGTGTCTGAAAGCATTCACGTGTGTCCTGATGATAGACCCGCACATTTAAAACCCCAAGATCTGTGTGCAGAAAAAGACAGTGTAGCTAATGCCTCCATGGATGAGGTGACAGGCCAATTCCCAGTTCTGCCAGTCCCTTCATTAAAGGCTTGAGGCTGATCCAAGGAGGATCACATAAGATGTGAGGGGCACTAGTCTCAGTCTTAGGGTAGGAGAAAACTTTCTGCAAGTTCCTCTCCAAAAACATCTTCTGTGAAACACACAGGGATATGTGATGGTCCTGTTGGCATTCCAAGTGAATACATTATTTTCATAGTAAAAGTTTCAAAGCCCTGCAAAGTTAACTGTCAGATGTGGAGGGGACCTGTCGAGTTGGCTCCTGGGCCTGATAGCATCCCCCATTTCAGCCCTGTCTGGGGGGCAGGGAAACAAGTCTGCCAGGTGTGCCTGCTGTGGTGAATACTGAGAAGCTGTACTGGGTAGCTGTCAGCTGCATGCTTTTTCATAGACCCATAATTCATTCTTAAAAGAAAAAAACCAAGGTAATGAAGCCAGCCAAATAGCTAATCCAAAGCCAGGGATGCATCGATACCTTGTGAAATCCACATTACCAAATAAGTTAATGACACGGTGACTGCTTTAGCTGCGGGTTGCTCTTTATTTCTATTCATGTTTTACTGCTTCTTAGCAATTAAGTGTTTTGTTTCTAAGGTTCAGAGCCCAGCCTCACAGAGCAGAGGTGAAGTTTCAGCCTAGATTAAGATTTTTACTGTGACGTATCATCAAGGACTGCAACACTACAAATGGACACTTAGAGCTTATTAAACTGGTAAACAACTCCACTGATGCGCACTATCCCATTTGGCATTTTATATGTCTGAGATTGAAGATGAGGGTGTAAAGGTATGATAATAATGAAAGCAGTGGGGGTAGGCAAGTGGTGATGATGAAATGTTTGCACTGGTAATTGTTTTATGAAGAAAACAAAATGAAAAGGGGGGGAGGAGAAGGAAGAAAAGACCAACTAGTGTAATGGGTGGTGTACTTATGAATTGAAGCCTTCTTTCCAGAAAGTGAGGGGGAAAAGGGTCTTTTAGCCAAAAGAGGTCATTCCATGCAAACCTCTAAAGGAAAGAGGATTTTGTAACGATAAAAGGAGGGGGAGAGTATGCTTCTTACACTTTAATGATTTCTTTGCTGCTCACAGATAGGAACTGGAACTCCACACTATTAGCCACAAATGGCATTTTGAAATGACTTTTTTTTTTTGGGTAAGCCCAAAAGACATTGCTAAGATTTACATTTTCAAATATATGCTGACCTTTTTTTCCTCTTTCTTTTAGTTCATTTGTCATCAGTATGTAATTGAATCAATATATTTCCTGATCAACCCAAAGATTGAATAAGGTCATGGGAAGCCATGTGTGGACATTAAAAATCATTATTTTACTCAAAATGAGCAGAGATGGCATAGACCATTCAGAGTTCCAAATGAAATTCTATTAGATTCTATTACACTTTTACAATTATAGAGACGTTCCAATATTACAAGGGGAAATGAAGTCATAATAAAAAAGCCCAGAGGTGTATTACAAAGAAATGGGCATACTATTTTTCTAGTTAAAAACTTGATGAAAGGAGCTCTGCTACTTTTCAGTTGCTGAGATGTGACCTTGTTCTTAAAAAAAAAAAAAAAAGAAAAAAAATTCCAGTTTTCTTCTTACCCTTGATGTTTCTTGTTTCACAGCATGTTTTTGAGAAGGACAGGGTATTTAAACTGGTTTTTAATGAAAAAATATTTAGAGAAAGATACATAGGAATAGGTTTGATGTATTTACCCATGTTTTCTTTTAGTATCTGTCTCTGGAAAAGTAATCTTGGGGACCTGCTTGCCTGTTTATGGAAGCTGAAAAGATTCAAGCTTTTGACTCCTAAGAGTCACAGATTTGATCATCTTAAATGCTTTCCCTAACTGTTTCTCTATTTCATCCCTCCACCCTCATTAAAATGTTTGGTCAAACTGTAAATCTTGGATTTGAGGTGAACTTCTTTTGATTAAAATTTTTTGGGAAACCCAGAATCAGTGTCTGTGACAGAACCCAACATCTATCTAGAAACATGCATTAGTGCATTGACCTGCAGCAAAGAATGAGGTTACTTGTAGAGTGTTACAGGTGCAGTCATCTGACCAAGGCAAGGCATCTCTCCTTGGCATTGCATGGAGAAGCCAGTTTACTTTGCACAGTTTTTACTCCATTCCAGACCTGCAGGAATGGGGAAGAATTTAGGTGTAACTTTTATCCAAGTATCAAACACATTCTTTGTATTAGTTCTGTATTTACAACTAGTGAGAAGTCCAGAAAAGTTGTGGCTGCCCCGTCGCTGGCAGTGTTGAAGGCCAGATTGGATGGGGCTTGGAGCAACCTGGTCTAGTGGAAGGTGTTCTCTGCTCGTGGCAGGGGGATGGAATTAGATGATCTTAATGTCCTTTCCAACCCAAACCATTCTAGGATTCTATGATCTTAAAGTTCTTTTCCAACCAAAACTATTCTCTGATTCTATGATTTAAATGTCGGCCTAGATGTTAGTGAACTGTTTCTTTACTACTGCATCCAAAGAAATGAAGCAAAGTATTGGGACTGTTCAGAGGCAAGTTAAATGAAACATGAAGCAATGAGATGTTGTCTGATACATAAGAAACAGAGAAAAACGGTACGATGTATTCAAATCTTCTACCTACCTAATAATTTTCTAATACTAAGGAAATTAAAAAACCCTGAGAAATGGCAATATAGAAATAGCGTAGATCAAGCATAAACTTGGAGTCCTACTCCCTAGGTCAGGTTTCTGGGCATCTCGTGCGGAAATTAAGGTTGTACTGGGAAATATTCTCTTTGGTGAGTATATAGATGTGTCTACATATAGGATTCTAGACTGACAAAGGTTGCAAAGGTAGCTCAGTTTCTGTGGGGGCATGAGGAAGGAAACAAAGTCTTCCACAGAGCTCTTCTGGATTTTGAGTCAGATGGCAACTTCAAAGGGTGTCCATTAAACTTAGTATAATGCCTGCTAGCCACAACAATAAATTAGTCATTTTCAGAAATGAGCACTTCAGAGGTCACCAAGTGAAGGGTAGGATAAGAAATGTAGCATCTTCTTTCCAAGGTTTGGGACACTAACAGAGCCATTCTGGAAGAATTCATAGTAATTAGGTCACCACTTGTTTCCTTTCTGCATGGTTAAAAGCAGAAGCTGTGATTCAAGACAGAAAGAAGTACTTGAAGAGTCCCCTGGAAATGTCAATGAGCGTCAGAGTGTTAATCTTCCCTAATGTTTCCAGTGTTACCTTTTACAGTATCCCCTTGGTACCTGAGCTTGTTTCTGCAATTTATGAAGTCATGTAGGGACCCTCCTGGTACTTTCAGCATTACTACAGAGTTAATATGGTTTACTCAGACAAGGCAACAAACTGTGGCCATATTTCCAAAGGCGACTGAGCTGTGCTGCTGGGTGGGTGCTTTCTGAGCACATCCATGATTTAGCCTTTATTTTTAATCACTAAATAAATGGAATGAATTTCTAATTTCAGGATATAAGATCATAGGTTTACCCTTGTCTCTTTTTGAATCTGCCAAGATGTCTATTTAAATGTGCAGCTATGGATAAAATGGATAAGCTCTCTAATGCATTCCAGTTGTGCCATTAGGTTTCTTTTTCAAGACACTGGTTATGTATGCATAAGAATAAATATCCTTTGGCTGCTGCTCTTAACTGACTTTCTTTTAGAGCAGGAGCTGTTGTCTTGGCTTTGCTTCTTGATAGCCACCCAGTATCTGCCATTTTGACCTTAGAACCTGCAAATCTGTTTTTCTTCAGTGTTTTTTTTTTCCTGTTCAGTGGTGTTCCCATTGTCATTTGGTGAAGAAGAATAAATATCCTTTGGCTGCTGCTCTTAACTGACTTTCTTTTAGAGCAGGAGCTGTTGTCTTGGCTTTGCTTCTTGATAGCCACCCAATATCTGCCATTTTGACCTTAAAACCTGCAAATCTGTTTTTCTTCAGTGTTTTTTTTTTCCCATTGTCATCTGGTGAAGAAACTTTCTAGCAGGTTGTTTTTTGGCATCTCAGGATTTAAACAACTTCACAGCTCAAATATAGAAGAAACTTTCTAGCAGGTTGTTTTTTGGCACCTCAGGACTTAAACAACTTCACAGCTCAAATATTTGTGTACTGTTGTAGCAGTATGAGTAGCTATTGCAAATGAATACAAATCTAGACTAGTTCACTTGTCTCATGGAAGTGGCTTACAGTGGTAATCTCTACAGTGGTAGTAACATAACCTCATTTTTCTTCTTGAAGAGTTGTGCTTGAATAAATGTATTTTGAACTGACACTGGTTGCATATACCTTACAAAGTCCTGTTCTAAGCCAAAATGCAGTGAGGAGGAAGTTAAAACTCTTCATGACGTGTGTAGTCCATATTAAAATTAGGCTGAAGTCACCTCACTGATCTTGAAACTTGAACGTAGATTTCTAGCTACTACCTCAAAGTTGGTCTGTGAGATTTGTTTTAAGCTGGTTCTGTAATGAAAATATATGCAAGTGTCCTAGCAACTTTTAAATGGGTAAGTAATAATTGATGAAACAGTCAATTGCTAGCATGACCTTCCCCAAACCATCTTTGCAGTTACTGAGACTTTAAAGTGACAGAGAGTTGATGGAGCTGGCAGGTGAGAACGTGCAATGCTGTATTCTTTGAATGATTTCCAGTCTGAGAAGCCATTTTGAGCGTGGTGTGTATATTGTGTTAGAGGTTTGAAAGCAAATGCCTAATGCAAAATTGCATTTAAATGCTGTGACTGTTGAGGGAGCTTTTTCACCTAAAAATATTTCTAGTTTTGCCTGTTATTCTTACCCTCTTTGTTCCTCTGTCAATGTGTTCTTTCTCCATGGATAAAATGGAGAAAGCCTTAGGAAAATTGAGACAAGTTACATGTTTGTAAAACTATTTTCATTGTGCTGGTTTCCAAAAGCTTTTTTATCTTAAAACTTACGAAGTCTTTTTTTTTTTTTTTAAAGCCAAAACCTTTGTCCAGCTCTATTTAATATTCTTCATTCTTTCCAAACCTCAGTGCAAGAAAATAGGTGAATATTTTATACTAGTTTCATAGGTTTGAAGGGCAAATTTTGCTTTCCTCTCTTGTACTGCATAGTACCTGCTCCCCCCCTTCATGAGGAGAGCTATTTGAGTCTGACCTTAAATGATCTGTTGAAAGCTAGAAAAGTGTTCAAGTGGAGGAATTTTGGCTTCTAATCCAGAGTTCAAATGACTAAACCATACATCTGATAGAATGAAACTTAAACCTGTGATACTGCATCCCGTACAGTGCATTTAAAATGCATTTATTTCCCCACCCCAGGAGCTTCAATAGCTCCAAAATAACTTTTAAAAATAAATTGTTTATTGAAAGATTAAGAGCATTTTATTGACTTTGCAGTTATGGCCAATTTCAGTGCATTTTTGTGACAGTATCTAGTCACAGATAGTCTCTTCCCTACGTGTGGTGGTTTTATTATGTGAAAGAAGCCTACCTACTGTTTATCCTTGCCTTGGTCTCATCCTCGCAGTCTCCCCAGTGCTTTGTATGTGAAATGATCTCCCTGTCTTGATTCAAATCTCTCCTTAAGAGATGACTTCTGTGCAGATTTCCTATAATGATTCCCCCAAGATATCCATACTGATTTGAGACAGGACTTTCATTTATTGCAGCATGTGTGGTTGGTGATACAATTTCTGAACCTAATACTGGTGTGTTCAGAACAGTTTTGAAAAAATCTTTAAGAAAAAAATCAAACACCTCTTTTTCCTTTTGCTTGTCTTTTTCCACTGTGCCTCTCTAACAAAGAAGCAAGGTAAATTAAGAAATCGACTTCTAAATATGCAGAATTAATGATAATTACTTCACAAATAATTTTCATATGAGCGTTTTTATTAAAATCTTGTAGTGCCCTCCATAGCCAAGTGCCTTTAGAACTGCAGTGACACCAAATGCCTCCATAAATCTTGATACTTTGCTGACTCTTGCAGCCCACTTGAACTTTCCTTTCCTGCTTTTGCAGCATATATCTCTCTAAGCTCAGGAGTGGGTGTGTGTATGGAGCTGGGGTGCTTTTGCAGCTGGTGTCTACAGCATGAAGAACAGGGGGAGTCTGTCCTCTGTAGGAGGTTCTTGACTTGGGAATTTGCTTTTATTAATTTTTTTTAAAGCTGGAATTTAGTGTCCTGGATTGTGGTGCCAGCTCTGCCCTTCAGCTGAGCCTTTGCCAAACCTTAAATTAAAATATTACTTTCCTTCCTTACTTTTTAACTGATTATTTTTCAGCAGTTGCATCTCCCTACTGCCCCCCCCATTTCCATGTTGGGAGAAACATTGACCAGTAGTACTAGGGATGCAAATGTCACCTTCTTGTAACATAGCCTGGATGGATATTAAATCCACAGAAGCCCAATAAACTCTTTTGAGTTCTCTGAGATGGCATGTTGTTGTTTGTAGGTTTGTGACCACTATGCAAGTATGAACAAGCAAGCACATATAGAATCACAGAATGGTTTGGGATGGAAGGGACCTTGAAGCTCATCCAGTTCTAACCCTGCTGCCACAGGCAGGGACACCTTCCACTAAACCAGGCTGCGCGGCGCCCCTGCGG
>NW_009942156.1:87729-143092 GCF_000696875.1 Nestor notabilis | reverse complement strand
TCCCTTAACCGGTGGGGGGAGGGGGGCAGCCACAGCTTCTCTGGGCACCCTGTGCCAGTGCCGCAGCACCCTCACAGGGAAGAATTTCTTCCTAATACCTAATCTAAATCTACTGTCTTTCAGTTTTAAACTATTATCTCTTGTCTTATAACTACATTCCCTTGCAAAAAGTCCCTCTCCAGATTTCCTGTAGATCTCCTTTAGGCATTGGAAGACTATTGTAAGACCTGTCCTCACAGACTGTGTGGAACTTTGGTGATTTTGATCATAAGCCTAAAATGCTTACAATATTTCTGTCCACTCTTGTTGAATATTGAGCTTGTGTCTGTTCTGCCAATTCTGTTTAGAATAACGTGCAACAGAGATGGAATCATGAATTTTCAATTCCAATCCAAGAAAAGTTAGCTTTTGGCAGGTGGTCTGAAAATGTGCAGACCAAAACACCCTTTAGGAAAAATAAAAAGATACCCCCCTACTACCCTCCACCTCCCCTGATTTGTTTGGATCCCTTGAACTGTAACCTCTGAGATAATAGGTGTATCATGGATATAGATCTATAATCCATGACCTTATTACAAGTGATAAATTAGTATTTCCAAACCTAATTGCCTCATTAATGTGCACCCACACCTGTCCTAACTTACTTCTTCCATTTTTCAAACTGCCTGTGGAAGCAGCTGATCACCATTCTCTGCTGAAACAAATCTACATCTAGCGGGCACAGTGAAAAAATATCCTACTCAAACAGAAAAAAACCCAAAACAACAAAGTGCCATATAAACTGTAGAGAGAAGTGGTTTTGGGGAAAAGTTGTTTAACCTAAAAGCTTTGAACAGAAAGCTGTTAAACTTGCAGGCTTCGCAGATGTACCACCTTGAAGCTAATGGGCCGGGACCAGTATAAATGAGAGAAGAATCTGGTCGCTTGTGTCAAAATACCGAGGACCTCTTTTCTCTTGTGTGCTGGCTTCATTCCACGATGATTCTGTTGCTTCACATGGTCTCTCAAGCTACTGTTCCATTAGGCTACAGCCTCTCTGATTCTTACCTATGCCTCACTTGGACAAGCTCGCATTACAAGTCAGCAGGAACCTGACCAAGTGAAATTTGAAACAATAAATGTTCCTCTGTCATTTAGCAAAGCGTGCCTCTGCAGGATCTGGTCCTGTTAGATTTCCTGAGTAAAGCTGAATTAAATCACTGTGTGGCTTCTGTGTAACCTTTCGGTGATGCAGCAGGTTTCATAGTAGCCATATCTCTAGATTTCTTTATCGATACGGTGATCTGTAATATTGTGGTTAATGGAAACAAACAAATACTTTCCTCACTGCTTTCCCCCTGGATTCTAGTCCAGAAATCCAAAATACATTTCAGTTCATCTGCATATGTTCTATATAGCTCCTCATATACGCAAAGTTTTCCTCTGATCATCTTATCTTCGTGAACCAAGCATTAATCCCACTTTGCAATGTTTTCTCCAGTGCTTTTTATTCTCCTAAGAACTAAGTGTGTAGTATGTATACTGGTCCTCGTGCACACGGCGTTTGGGGCAAAGTGATAAATGGGAATGTATTGATTAGGAAAATCGCTTAGCTCTAATTTCGCAAATGTCACTGAATAAGAGATCACTCTTTTGTAAAACAGGAATGTCTAGTTTGAATACTTTTAGGATTCTTCTGTCATCTCAGTCTTCCATTTCAGAAATTAGTCTGGTGCTAAAATAGAGCAGGGTAGTATTTCTTCAGTGTCTTCAGGCATCCTTCCCAAAACCAAACATGTACCGTACTTAAAAAACAAACAGCAAGACAAAAAGACCCCAACCTCCCACAAAACCACCCTACGTAATATTCAACCTAATGCTGCAGTCCTTAAAAACTGAAATATCCTTTAAAAATCACAAAAGGTATGAAACTAGAATTGGGTTGGAAATAAAGTGGAGGGTCACAGTGGAGAGGGGTAGGGAATCTAATGAGAATTTCCATAAAGAAAGTTGGTATACTTTCAGAGGTATACAGTGGGCTATTTTAAAAGCTGACATTGAGAGAGAGTGAACAAGATATGGAAAATCAGAGCAAGATAGATAGAATCCTGTGTGTAAAAGCCACAGGTGATTCTTAATAGGCACCAAATTAGCTGAAGGATAGAGTACTTATTTTTGTGACAATAGCAATGTTTTCATTTTCCAGCAAGTTTTTAACTGAAAAATTAACTGAAAAGTGGTGTGAAGAATAGGAGGATAATTATGAATTAGGAGCCGAATTATGCCAGGCACAATTGAATAAGTTCTGACTTTTCTTACTGACAGACATGTATATTAATAGTTGGCACTTATTGAACCAAATATGAATATTCATCTTCATTTATATTTCAAGGCCTTTCATTCCTCAAGGACCACAGTGCTTTTGACCAATTTTCATCCACATTACTAAAATGACAGCTTTCACTCCTGGGCCCTGACAGAGGTCTGCAGAATTCATTGGAGGTCCTGGGAGGAGGGAACCAGCTCCCGCTCCCAGCTGTCCACAAACACTCATTAAGAGAGGCAAATATCCAGCAGAATCTCTGTGAGAATTTTTAATCACGCAAAGGCTCTGCTAATTAGGTAGCTGATGGGGCATAGAGAGCACAAGGACGAATTCTTTAAACAAAGGACTAGAAACTTTAAGAGCTTTAATTACTTGGGCACAGAGTTCATTTCAGAACTTGGGAGCAAATTATTCTAATAACAATAAGACCAAGTAGCAGGCCATATTAGTGAGAATTGTGTAGAAAAGTTCAATTTTCTTGGGCTGCTACAACCGTGATTGGAGCATATTGGAAACTGAGGGAGTTATAAAGGTATTAATAATAAACTCTATCGTGAAATGAATTTGATGCAGAAGATTTCCTATCAGTGTGCATTCTGTTCCTCTTTTCTGGGAGTACTGCTTTGTCAGAGAGTGTTGCTCTGTATCCCGTACCTCTAAATGCTCATAGAGCTAAAGAGGTGGATACTTTTACACAAATGAACAATAGCTATTTTCAAAACAAAATCCCCTTTTTGTTTAGTGCAGCAGACTGTCTCCAAAGCCTAAAAACTGGAAATGTGTTGCTTTCTTGTCAGATAAAAGAAAATCCATATCGCTGTCTGAAAATTATGGGTTTGGTTTTTGCTTGCTTTCTAAATGCATAAATAACGTGGCTGTGTTGTATGGTTTCTCCCAGGACAAAATTTAGGTTAGAACTATTTCCAGGATCCCTTTCTCCTAAGTGGAGTAAGGAAGAGGCAGAAATGGCTAGTGAAAAGGAAAAAGCAGAAAGCTTGAAGGATTCAAATCAGGAAACTGGGCTCTCCTACCTGTTAAGAGAAGAATACAGAAAGTATAGCTCTCTTTCCTTTGGAAAATGGGAGACAGCTGATGTGCTGTTCTTGTCATTGCAAATGAGAAGCTGATTGCCTTTGGGCAGAAACCACGACACCAGGTAGAAAGGAATGGAGGAGGTATTTGCTGTTCTGCTGCAAAAGTTTTGCTGGCTTTGGACATCTGTGCAGCCAGGGTAGGGGCACAGGTATGGTACACCTGCTGGTGGTGTATTCTGTGAGGATACATGTTGAATTTTCTTCCTCTCTTTGGGGAAGGACTGTAACTTGTCTAGGGATCAGTTTCTGACCAGGAGGAAGCTGATAGCTTTTACCTGTGTTTATATACCTTTAAAGACAACTAGGTTCTAAGCAAGGGCTTGTTTTTCGGTAGATTTGGTGCAAACCACATACAATGATTACTCATATATTAAATACTAATTCAAGCTTTAGTATCCAAGAACAAATTCTGTAGCTAAGAGATTCTGTTCAATGCTGATGGGGAGATGGGCTTGAACACACCAATTGAACCTGCAAGAAGTTCCAGGGAAGTGCAAAAGGAGAGGTGAAAATGTAACTTGTGATAATAGAGAGCTAATTATGCTCAGTAAGCAAGTGGTGGACTGGTGTTCGTAGTTGCAGAAAGAAATTAGAGAAGGAAGAAAGATATACTGCTTAGAGAACCAGTCTGAGATAAAGCTTCGAGATTAGTCTTGAAATGTGAACAAATCTTCTGCTTGTGTTTGATACTACCTTTACTGCATGTTTTATCCACTGCAGAGGAAAGGCATTACTAAAGAGAAACTGCTGCAGTCTGTGGCTGTAGACAAGCTTTCATTTTGTGTGGGCTTTCCCCACATGAATAACAGAGGCCTGAGCGCAATAAACCTGGCTGAGTTGTACCATTAGGAAGTCATTCTGCCTACTGTGGTCCCTCAGCCATTTGTGAGAGCAGCTACAGTAACAAAATGTTTTACTGACAGAAGAGCTTTTTCTTCATTGTTGCTTTTTGGTTTTGTTTTAATTCCCAGGAAAGGAGGCTAAGCTGACATGCAGGAATAATTCTGTCACCTTAGTTCCTAATATTTCTGACAGCAGTTACAACAGAATAAACAAATAGGTGAGGGAGCAAATGTGAACAGAAGACAGGGAGAGGAGAGGCCTGTGTAGTTTCTTCTTTTAAACCAATTCGTTTTGTAATTTTGAAAACACACTGTGTTGCTATTCCCTGCTGGATCCTTTGGAGGGGTGGGAATAAGTGTAGTTTGATGCTCACTTCATGTGCTGCTCTGTTTTTCTGGCTGTTGCTCTTACCTACATGCAAGCTCGGTCTTGGACACGCAGCACACAAACAGTACTCTCCCCAGTTCAATCACGCTGCACTGATTCTTACAACAAAGAAAAAAAGTACTTTTATAGCACATAACTTTTAAATGCCCATGATTTAGCAGTTCTGCAGAGCTTAAAGCCCAGAGTCTAGGAACCCAGCTGAAAGTAAGGTATTTCTTTTATCATTAAAAATATATGCAATCTGCTTTTTAAAATAAGTACTGTTATAAATATTACTTTAAAATCTTAGTCTGAAGAAGTGATACAGGACAAACATTGTACACTTATGTTTAACTTTTCTTTTGTCTTTTGAGGAAAATGACTTGTGGCAAAGGTGCGTGGCCCTGCTGTGTCAATTTAGCTGTTATGACTCAGATAAGAAAGAAAGTTTGAGTTTTCCAGCAGTTCTTCTATGCACCAGGTCTAATTACAATTTCATTTTATAGGTGTAAACTGGGTCTTTTTCTTCTTTTTGCCACTGTTTAGTATAGATATTAGTTTCCTGTTTTGCAAGTGTATTCTGGAGCTATATTCTTTCAATGTGTAGGGAGATCCGTAGAAGAAAGGAAATGTTTAAGACAGGAAAACGTACAACAAAGTGGTTTATCAGCACTGCACTGAAGTTTTAAGTGGATCTATTTTTGACAGATTGTCAGCATCAAGATAACAAAACATAAACATTTTTGCTCAAGAAAGGTAGCTGCCCACACACATTTGTCAAGGGTTATATTCAGTGTTCTAAAAGAAGAAAAATCATTCATCATGTTACAATCACTGTCCAGTGCAAAGCTGACCAAAAAGCATAACCATTAATTCATATCTGTTCACAGATATCATCTCTAAGATACAAGTACTTCATATGAAAATAACAAAAATATGTAAATATTTGACTAAGAGTCATTAGAACCACCCTCACGTAATTTTGTGGGAATTTACCTTGAAATGGGAGTGTGAAGGAGCTAGAGCTTAGAATTGCTACATGCTGGGGAAAGTAATCTTGGAACTGTAGAAACTGCAAATGGCTCTGGAGTCTTTTAACTGGAAAGGGAGATAGCAGAGAGAGAGATTTCTGCTGATATTTTTATGTATTTTGCTAGGTTTATGTTAAAAGCAGCTCTGAGAAACTCTCATGATGCAAAAATGCTGGAATTCCTGATACAGAAAGAAGAGCTATTTTCATACTCATATCCTTAAAAAAAAAAAAAAACAAAAAAACAAAAAAAACCCTCCATGCATTTTAATAGTTAAGAGTTAGATTTTCTTCACGGAAAAAATGTTGAAATTATGAGTTCATTGTTTGATAACAACACTGATAGAGATCAGCAGGTTTGTATGGACAAGGCAGACCGAATAGGTCCCATACCGATTACATGTTTAAGATGCTGATTGAGAAGAACTTTCACCCTAACTGATGGGATAGTCCTATTCTTCTCCTCAGTAGGATCTCCCTCTTTCCACTTGGAGCTGTGACAGAGCCTTTGACAAATGCTCAATTTGGAGTATTCAGGCTTAAAATAGAGACTTTAAAAAAATCTTTAATTGGGGTTAAGCGCTAGTTCCTCATGCAGTTCATTGTTTAGAACAAGGAAGCAGGACTAAAGAGTTAACTGCTTCCAATAGTAAATACATCAGTGGCAGACACATTACAAAGCTCTATACAATCCTGTAGAATAAATGGTGGACAGCTCATCACAATTAGGCATGGTCATAATGAAGAGCCAGAAGAGGGAAAAGAGGGCATGGGGAAAAACAGACCTTTTACAAATGTTTTATATGAAGAGAAATTATAGCTAAAAGGGATAGTTAATTAGTTTAAAGAATAGGTGGTAATGCCTTCTCCTTGCAGAAAACTTTGAAAGCATGGAAAATGGGTGAGTTTCCAACTGCTGCTCTGGAAAAGGAGAAAACAAGTCAAAGCAATACTGTATGTGGGTGTTTCTTGAAAGAGACTGTAGTGCGAAGTGTGTGATCTGAGTAATTTGCTCTTAGCAGAGACAGTAGGTACTGTTGTGCTTAACAGAGACCCTGCGTGTAGCCTTGTTTTCACTGGAATGCATGTGCATTATTGCAGGTGCTTATCGGCGACATAGATGCTTATGGTTTCCTTACCAGCTTTGCATACCGCTTAGGAAGGCAAGAACCCATCTGGCTTGTGCTGAGAAGACTGCACAGAGAAGCAAGGTTACAGTAAGGCTTGCCCTCTAAACTTTTTACTGTGTGCTGGCTAACTAGTCACCTGTAAAAACAGTCTGCATTCTGAAATATGTTATTTGGGGAAGAAATAAAGAATACCAATAATCTCTATCGGATTATTGAAGAGCAGCACATGTAATTTAAAATACTATGGTGCCTATGAGATACAGCCCATGGGACACTACCTGGAGATGAAGCTTTCCTAGCATCAATGGAGTTTGCAAGTATCTCTTCCTTCAACAACTCCCATTGTGTGTATCTTGGATAAGACACGTTTACGTGTCATTAATAGAAACACACTCCATACAGATTCTCTATTGTCTGGATATGCATATACTGTAGTCATTTTCCACAAAGGTCAGTTGAGTTTCATGCTGCCAGGATGAGCTTACTTCTGTTACAGCTGGATGGGATGTTTCTGTGTTACACCACAGTTGTTTCTGAGAATTGCAGAGTGGATGCAACCTCTATTTTGCAGTCTGGGATTTTGTAATTACAGTCACCACTCCCTATGGCAACTATATGATATGAGATTGTTAGTTAGTACTGTCTGCCACATGGCACAAAATAGATTATGTTATAGTAGTGAATGGGATAAGAGTATTATTTCTCGAGTGTTGCTGCATATAGTAGTATATGTAACATGCCTTATGCTCACAAGGAGAAAAATGTATTTGTAGCAAGAGCCTGACTCTGTGTTAGTAAGTGGGTGACTGTTGTGGGACTGCTTCAGTCTCTTTTGTCCCAGGGAAAGAAAAATGGCATGTAGGCAAATAAGGAGGAGACTAGTATTGCAGTAGTGTTTAATCTGTCTCCTGGCTTACCTGAATTCTATTAGTACCCCTGTGACCTTGCTTTTACAAGTTGCCTACTCCTACCATCTCCCTCAGTCTCCAAGGGTAAGTAATATTCAACTACATATTCAGGAGTTGTGATATTGCTTCAACAACCCATAGTTTCTATTGTGGTCTTTGTGGCTAAAGCTGGGATACGTAAGGTGGACTTTTTAAAAGGACTTGCTATTAGTCTAGCTTTACTGCTGTTGAAATAAGTGGTAAGACTTATGTGGGACCAAAGTTTTCAGCATTTCAAAAACCTTCCTGTAAAATATTTTATTTTCACTCATTGTACATATTTGCTTGTTCTGGCTGTATAGACAATGCTGCTGCAAAAAGATTGTCTTTCAGCATTGTTCTCTGCAGACCCAAAATCAACATTTCTTCAACTCCTCTTTTCTTTAAATCCTCTCTGATAAGGTCTGCCTTAGCATTTGAATATGTGCAAATAAAGTGGATTCATGCCCCCAATTACATTTTCTTGTACATGAGCAAACAGTAGGATTAGAAATTTAAAGGATAAAACCTGTGTCAGTGGCTTTATCAGGAGTTATGTGAATGTAAGTATGTTAAAAATTATGCTTTATTGGTAGAAATGGATGTGAAAGGGAAACCAGAACCACAGAAGGCAGGTGTACTGTTGAACATTGAGGAAGGCAGATGCGGGAGTGTAAAATTGCAAGTAGTATATGGATTAGATTCTCCAAGTCTTCCCAAATATTTCTTAAATTATATTTTGTAAGAGAAAAAGATATATTTGTATCATATAGTTTAAAAATGAAGCAAACAAGATGAAGCAAACCAACATTTTCTGGGGTCTTGTGTTTGTTTAGATTTAATACAGGGCTGGTATACACTGTGGGATGTCAAAAAAGAGAATGGAGGATGCCGCTAGAAGGATAACAGACACACATGTTATTCTGAAGGAAACTCATGTCCCTAAAATAATATTATGCAGATAAAACATTGGAAGAAACAACTGTGTCAAAATCTGGAAAGAATGAATATGGTTTTGTACTATATTAATACACATAAAATCCTAGGGTAAAATAGGAAGTTTGAGGAAAATGTATTTTTCTACTCAGCTTTCTAGAAGTAAATTATTATTGCTTTCATATCTATAGTTATGTAAAGACTGCAATTTCAATAATTTATTCAGTTTCTCTGCAGAAATCTATCCTCAAGCTGTACACCAATCTCTTTAACTCCAGTCTTTAGGTGGGTAGTGCATCTGTACTAGATCAGTCCACTTCTGTCGTTTTACAGAAATATCCATCTCGGAATGGGAAGACTCTGAACTTTGACATAACAGAAGGAAAACTTTCATATGCCACCCAGGAGCTGGGACAGAGAACTAAATGTCTTTAGAAGATTGTTTCTGTGAGATTTTTTTTGTTTGTTTTTTGAACCGTATGGGAGACTAAGTGGGAGGTGATCCAAACCCGAGAATATGTCACATAAATTACTAAGACAAGTGACGAACATATTTGAGAGATAGAGCAAGAGGTGGGAGCAAATTATGAGAAAATCTAAAAATTGTAAAGGTCATATTGACAAGGAAGGGTGGCAATTGAAGGAAGCAAGGTCTTTAATACTTCCTTGCAGTTTAAGCAAAGTTTTAGTGAGTTCTTCCCTCTGCCTGTGAAGTATACACAAGGTATTTTGTGAAGAACACCAGTTGGTTCTTTGATAGAATCTCAGTGCAAAGGTGGCAGAGATGAATGGATCAGGACAAGACTGCAGTCTGTGGATAACAAAGTCTCTGCTGAATTGCACCTCAGCTATGGGAAGCTGCAATGCAGAAATCTCTGTGTTAGGTTTGGTTCTTCTGGAGGGTTGTTTAGTAAGATTGAACACAGCAGCCTGACCACCTTGGCTGTGTTGTGATGGTTATTGTGTTCCCATTTGTTGTTGTATCAGACTGTGATGGTAAGCCAAGCTTTTTCTTGAGCTGTCATTTACATAAGCAGTACTATTCATGTTAAGCTTTGATGTCTGAAAATGCTAGCCTTTCTTGCTAGCATTTATCTAGAAAGCATTCTTTGTGACCAGGTATTTCTGTCACATCAAAACTTTCCAAAATTCCTTTAAATGTAAGATTTACTCATAATTGAAAATTTGTTCATCTAGAGTTTAAATGTAGTTACATATGCCAACTTAATGCCACAAAATAGCCTAAGAATATTCTTAAGCAATATGCCAGGTAAATTTTATTGCAAGTCCATTAGTATTACCATTAAGCAGCTGACTAAAGGTCATAATGAATGCTTGCTATTTTATATCACCCAGGAGGTACTAAGCACAGCTGGAGTCTATTTCACTACTTGAACATGTATAATACTCAACAAATTGTCAATCAGTGGATATGTCCATCTTATCAAAGTACTTTGTCTGCCCAAGTATGTGGCAATTCTTCCAGTGTGCATTGCATAATAGACTGTGGGATTTTTTTAAAAAGAAAGTTCTTGCTAAATGGTTAGTTATGACAGCTCTATTTTAGGTTCTGCTTTTAATTTTGTGGTTGCACTGATATTTCAGAAATGCAGTGAGGTCTTGCATGATTCTTGCTGGCCAGTTTAACAAGTGGGAAAGCAACTACTGATATTTCTTATGATCAAGTTGGTGAAAAATTATTCTGGAGATTTTATTCTATTGGCACTTTGTCGATAGTGTTTTTCATGTTTTTCCAACCATATGATTCCTCCTACTGATGTCAAGTTCTGCTGGAACAGAAAGAAGTTTGTGCCTTTACTATAATTTTTGTAACAGCTGTTGCAAAATAGGCCTTAACCCTTGAGCTTACTTAGCTTTTCTTTCTTGCGAGGAGATAGATATGATCATGCAGAGTCGTGTGAGTAGGGTAGATTTAGGATTCATTCAGCAGTTACTATCCATCTAATGGATTCTCTGTAGTTCAACATAATTTGCAATAGGAAAGCCCTGACTTTAAAGTAAAAGTACTTGATCTTTTCAAGTACTAGTTTCTGCTGTTTCCAGTGGATTTTTTGAGTACACACAGCTACAGAGGACAAAGGGGCAACTACTTTATGAAAAAATATTCCACAATCCTCTTGGTCCTATTTCTTTTCACTACAGAAAGTCTATGAAACCTCAGACTACATTCAATTTCACATTCATCTTAGCAGCAATGACACTGTAAACCTACCCATTTCCTACAGGGCTTTTGCAATATATATTTTAGCACAGACATTCAGCAGTGACTGACTTTTGATCTAAAATGAACTAAAAATACTTTATTAGGGAAAATTGTGTGTGCGTATGTGAGTGGAGGAGAAAGGTTAGCCCTCAGCTGTGTTTTGCTTGAGTGTCTTTTGACATTAACTTGTTCAAAAGAGAATAATTGACACTCAAATAAGGTTGTATTAACAAGCAAAAATAGGATCCCCATCTAGAAGTTCATGTTGTAAGGACCTTAGGTGGGTGAATTTCTTTCCTGTTCTTCCTAAACACAAATTTTCTTCTTTCTCTTTTCAGTTGCATCTCTTTCCTCTTTAGTCCATTAGCACTGGGCAATCTCTTACTATTAGTAGCAATGAGATCCTTGCCTTAGCAAGGCAAGAAAGAGTTAAATTTTTATGGAAGAATACATCCTTGGCCTTACCAGTCCAAGAAATTAAGCAGCCTCACTTCAATGGGCCTTGGTATTTGAATGTTGCTGTTCACACCTTACCCTGGCTGAAGCTGGGAATATAACTGAGGTCACAGAAAAACTCAGAGGTGTCCTCAATCTTATGGTTAATGCCAAAGTATGTGCTTGTCAGGTGGTGGTGCATAGCAGAGCTACAGGGTGAAATGTTTTGTATTCAATTGTGAAAGAATTACAGAATGGAAGCCTTGTTAATGGCTGTCAGCACAGGTTTATGATGAAAGGACCTCGTCAAAGTAGCTTTCAATTTTCTCATGTGATACAAGTCTGATGAATGTACTGTGTAGACACAGAGTACTTAGGCTTAAAAAAAAACTTGATGCCATGTTGGCATTAAGAACAACATTAACACTTCACACTGTCACTGCAGTATCCAATAAACAAACTGAAAATGTCCTCGTGGGCAGATGCTGAAGAATAGTTTTTGGTGAAGAGTTCTTACTGCATGGGATGTTTCTAGTGTTATTATGCTATGACTGATTCTGGAAGTGTTTGGTGTCATCTTTGATGATTGGACACCAAGCCACAACAACTTGGCCAAGACCACATTTAAATGAAGATTGGTGGCAAATTATGAGGGAGGGCATCCTCAGGTTTTTATCGCTTCATATCACACAGACCCTACCTACTTGAAATAAAATGCGTTTCTACACACCCAAGTGTAAGTTGTACAGAGGAGACAAGTGTCAACAGAAATGGCAACTGCATCCTGTCAAACAGTCATCTTAAAAACTTTTGAGGTCACAGTGGTGAGAGTGTTCAACTGGAGCTCTTGGGATGATATACTCAGAAAGGCCAGTGGGATCTGGGATCCCTGGATAACTGAGTAACTGGATAACTGCCAGTAGTGGGCTGGGAAGTGATTTTTACCTCCTACAACTGAGTAACTGTTTCCCAATCAATACTTTACTAACTGTTCTCTTACAAGACCCTTTGTGTTATCTGTGAAGGCATCTTGTCTTTGTCATTGTCTTCCATGCTTCTCTAGCTCAGTGTTATAGGGAGAATGTTATGAAGCAGAAAAACTAAGGTTCATGAGTGATTTCCTGAAAAAAAAAGAACTATAGAAAGATTCTCCTGAGATGGCTTGTAGTCAGGGCAGTATAGGAAGATTTGTGCATCCTTGAGCTGTTACTAGTTTTGCGTTGCTTTTCTGTGTGCCTTTGAGCCATCTTTAACGTCCTGGAAGGTGCAGTGGTGGTGAAGGAGAGGGGAGGAGGTTCTGATCTAAACTTTTGAGGTGGATTTCCTCTGGGACATTGTAGAAGTCATACTCTGTGCATTGGTTTCCTTTGTAAAGTAAGGCCAATGCCTCTTCCCAGTCCTGGAGGCCGTCTGAAGGCAAACATGTTAATGACAGAGTAAGAATACTGCAGCAGTGGGCACCTTAGGGAGACCTTTTGAGTAAATGAGACAAATGTGTTATGTAGGGGGATATAAATGAGTCTGCTAACAGGAACCTCTTTCTCACAAACACTGCAGACAAATGGCAGCCAGTCTACCTGGAACCTGACTGCAAGTTTGTTTTAAAAATATATTTAAATGCTTAAGACTTAATTTTGAATGTGTTGGCATTTGTGTGTTTGTAGAAGTGCTTCAGTTCCATGTAAGCATTGGATATCCATTTACATTCAAGAACGTATCACTCCTTTATTAAATATATACTCCAAGGTCCCAAAATACTGGCTTCAAGTAGCAGTTCTATGTTCATTTATACTTTATCCCTTCTAAAACATTTAGCTCTGTGTAAAACATTTAAGTCCCTTGCTGTCTGTAAGTACTGAGGTAGCCATGTGCATGGCCAGAGAAGACAAAGATTAGCTGTTTATTAACATGTTCTTTAATGTTTTAAAACTCAGCAAGTCTTTTAAAATGATAGAGATGCAAAGACATATTCATACAAAATTGTTTTTTGACTAAATATAGTTTACTGAAAGACAGTAAGCCTACATATGTGGGAAAACCAGAGAACTGCTCAAACTGGTCAAAAGAAGGTATATATTTTTCTTAAAAATTGCTTACTGGTAAAAATTCTAATGTTTGTTTCTTGCTTTTAGATAGTCAGAATCTTCTTACTAGCATTTTTCCCCTAATTCTTTGCAAGGTGTAGTTGCTAAGTTATTCAATAGCTAACTGACAATAATTAGCCTATTATGATGATTAATGCTTATTCAGGATGTTTAATTTGCATGCTATAAGCACAGTGAGACAGCTAATTTGAAGTTATGCCAAATACAGTGTTTAGTTTTTATATACAACATTTGTTTGGCTTTCCAAATATAAAATAATTGACAAGAATAATCATAGCCACGGATGTTAGGTCAGCAAGTTTTCATTTCTCCTTTTAATAACAATGATGTGTTACTTAGTGAACCAATTAGCAAGGTAAACTTTACTTGCATTAAAAAATGTGTAAGGCTAAGGAAGACTTTCTAAATTGTAGTTAATGGAATGTCAACAAAGATGCATATTCTGTCATTTTTGCCCAGGTAAAAGCCATCTGGCGTAGATAGATAGCATTTCTCCAACTTTTCACAAGGAAGAAGGATACAAGGTCATTTTTAATGCACCTTATGATCAGGATTGACTTTATATATTTCTTTTAGTTATGAAAGTAAATTAAATTACTTGGCCTGAGACATAGGTTCAAATGGATAGACAGTGGGTGAATAATTTTTTTAATCAAGGCTATAACAAGCCTTCACATTTTTTCCTCGGGAAAGGGCTACATATACATGTGGATCTTGCATCTTGTCCAGCACATTTGGAAGCACAAAATTCCTTTGCTGCTTCTGATTGCCCAGATTCTTTGACCCAGATAGCAGAGCACATTTTAAAATGTGGTGCTCTTCACCAAAGATTTCAGTGTCCCTGGATATGAAACTGAAATCTTCTTAAGTGAGCTCTGGAAAAATAAACCAATAAGGTAAACGTGTAGCGGCTTGTAGGGGAAAGAAAATGTCCACAGTTGTATCTGGAAAGCAATCTGATTAGGGAAAGACATGTTTCTTTATTGTAACCATTGACATTTTCTTTGAAGTCTAAGGTTTCAACCTAAGAGTACATTGCAAAAGTCCTCCACGGAAACAGCAGAAAAGTAGGTAACATCTAAATCCACGTAACAGCCAAACCTGTAGTCTAATCATCTCTGCTTAATAAACATTTCGACTTGTTTTCTACACAAGGCATTTCTGGCTGTTCTCTCCAGCTGATCAAATGGCAGTGGCCAGACTGTGGGACACTGAAAAGAAACAGAAGAATCTCTCTCTTGTGAAGTGCCCCATATTTTTCTATCTTTTTTTTTTTTTAAATTTTTCCATCTAACAACCTCAAATTTTACATAGCTGGGATGTGTTGCAGGATATTTGTTCTTGCTCACGCCTTTGTTTCCTCAAACTGCTGAGAAAGCAAAGAGTCAGGATGCTTTCTGACTCTGACGAATAAGAGGAGGAAGAGGCAATTGTTCTCCTAGAAGTGATGGCAAAACCCAAAGTCTCTGTCACTTGCCCAGGGTCCTTTTAACCTTTTGTTATTTGGAGGAAGTTGGCAGGCTGTATTAGTCTGTATAAAAATAGTGGACCTATTTCTGTCCACTTGATCTCCTATACCCTGAAATGATCACAAGCTAGTAGTGTAGGTTATAGCCTGCATTTATCCCAGCGCTGCCACTTAGTTGCTGAAGCACAGTCATAGCATTTACCACTCTCTTGCAAGGAGCCAATTAGAGTGTCCTGAATCCAGTTAAAGTAGAATAGAGAAGTTATGACTACACTGGTAAACTAAGACGGACTAGGCATGGACTTGAATACAGCACTACAAGTGTTCATAAGGCTTTACTGCTGCCACATTTGTGTCATGGATTTTGTTGATGCAACTAGCCCTCTCCTCGGTTGTGCCCAGGTGTGTGGGTCAGGGGTTTGCCTAGGCCAGAGACTGTTCCTAATAAGCCAGACGAATGAGTGCTGCCCCCATGGTGGGTGTGGGAAGAATTTGGACCATCGATTGTAGCCATGCCACACCACTTAGGCCTTTGTCCCTTTTTGTTCACAATTAAAGGCATAGACTAATGAGAAACTGTTCACTCTTTCTCAGTAAGAACATGAGGAATCTCTGTTTATGCGTCACCTACTTGGATCCTCTGTTTTATTTTTCTATTAGCATTTCCCAGTACTTCATTACCACCTTTGTAACTTAAAGGAGTGCAGACCAATTTAAAATCCACTGCAAGAGCCTTTGGCTTTCTGTTGTGACTCCTGGATCAGGGCCAGGGGGCATAAACTGCTAGTGGCAAGTTTACAACAGTCCTCCCATTATGAGTGCCACTGCTGGGGATTATGGAGGTGGCTGAAGATTCTAACAGAAGGGATTCTGCAGATTAACCCCGTGACAAACTGTGTGTTCTCAGCGGGAACTGTTCCCAGTTTTCAAAAACAATTATAGTTCCCTATCCATGTGTGCTGGACTATCATGTACTTCCAACACAGGGAAGCTTGAGAGAGGACTTTTTTTGGCTATGCTGAAGCTCCCTTTGTCTTTGTACTCTAGCTAATCTAATCGGATATTAATTTGCCTCTTATTTATTAGCTTCAAATTCAAACACACACTATATAGGTATTTTGTGAACTTATTTCTGAAGTAGATTACAGCAAGGTTAAAAAAATCAGCCTTCTAGCATTGCATACATATCCACTTACTACTACACTAGTCATACATTAAAAATACTTCTCATCTGGTATTACCAGGAAAAATTAACTGTAAACTGAAAAGCGGCACATCACACTTGAGTCTCAATCCTATTTGTTCAGTCTTGGATTTATTCAGATCTAGTGCCTGAGTAATTTAAACACTTAAAGCAGTGATTTGGTTCTTACTGATTGTACTGGGTTCAGCTACAGCAGTCATTTTTCTCCTTCTCAGTAGCTGGTGCAGTGCTGTGTTTGTGAATTTCAGCCTGGGAACAACGCTGATAACACCGATGGTTTTAGTTGTTGCTCAGTAATGTTTACTCTGACCAAGGACTTTCTCAGTCTCATGCTGGAAGCCGGGAGGAAGCAGAGACAGGACACCTGACCCAAACTGTCCAAAGGACTATTCCATACCACAGCACGTCATGCCCAGTATATAAACTGGGGGGAGTTACCCGGAAGGCCCAGATCGCTGCTCGGGTCGGGCTGGGTATCGGTCAGTGGGTGGGTGAGGGGTTGTATCCTCTCCCCTTGTTATTTCCCTTATCATTATTATTGTTATTGGTGGTAGCAGTAGTGGTTTGTGTTGTACCTTAGTTACTGGAGTGCCCTTATCTCAACCTGTGGGAGTTACATTCTTTTAATTCTCCTCCCCATCCTTCTGGGAGGGGGGGAAGGAAGAAGGGAGTGCAGTGAGCGAGCGGCTGCGTGGTTCCGTGTTGCCGGCTGGGCTTGAACCATGACACTGATTCACAGGCAAAAATAATAATTTTCTTAGTTTGATAAAAACTGTTCTGATGGAAATGCAAATCTTCAGGAAAGGCACTGACATGGTTTAAATAGTCCATTGCATATTTCTGATCACTTACATGGGGCCAGGGTCTACCCTAGTTGAAGCAAAGCTCTCAGTTAAACCAGAACGTGAAACCTGCTCCTGGGAGAGCAGCTGTCAAAGAAATGTTGGTATTATATTAAATCCTACCTATGCTGGTAGTTGGAAAGCAATAAGGTTGCATTAGGAATGGATAAATCAAACTGATGAATTATTGCAACAATTTTTTTTTTTTTTTTTTAATTGAAGCAGTTCATGTGTGAGACACGTTGAAGCTCGGAGTAGGGCTCACAGTAGGCTTTCCAATGAAGGATTGTTTTGGCTTCTTTTTGTTACAGATACAACCATTTGTAGTTGGATTTCATTGTTGTTGAAAATTTAGATTAAACTTGCCCTTGTGAAACTCGGAAGTGTTTGATGTTGCAGCCTTGAATTCACCATGCAAGAGCTAAAAATCCAGTGACGTGGAAGTTGCAGTCATGATTTGCCAGTAACCAGTGGCTTGCAAAATGTTTTTATTGGTTTTTTACTGTTTCACTTGCGAATTTCTATATTTAGCTCTTCTCCTTTTAAATAACATGTAAAGGTCCCTTGTTGTTTGTGTGTTGCTGATAGAATTCTTTTGCAACAAAAAAACAAAAGAAGGCACTAGTGCTTTGAGTAGAGGGTGCCTGATTGATAAGCCAGTTGCAGCCAAACCTGCTCTGGCTAATTGTCTTTCAAATGCCCTCATTAATCAAACAGAGGAGTAACTCTGACAGGAGGCCTGTCACTGTTTTCATGATTTCCTACCACTCACCTCACAGTGTGAGACCTGGCTGCGTACCCAAATCATGGCCTTTAAAGCAGTTTTAATGCCTGCTCGCTGCAGAGCACACCTGGCTTTGGTGGGATGGGGGCCTGCCCAACTCCGAGGCATGATCTATCCCAGGAGACCAATTTAGCAGTTATTTAATGATTCATAGCTTGATGGCTGGAAATGAGTGCTCTGCACGATAACATATATAAACAAATTTAATTAGTTTTTGCCTTTTTTGCATAAGTAGCCACCAGTGTATTAAAGCTGCAAACAAACCAGGTAGGCTGCCTGGAAAGTCACTGAAGCTGGTTAAAAGCTGATCTTTGAGAAAGACTGGCGATTTCTTTCATCTGCTGATAGTCACTGATGACTGTTTGGTCAGGTCCTAAAGTTGCCAGGTTTGCTTATTAAGAGAGGGAAGCAGCTATCACAATTATCTTCTTTCCTAGATGTTAATATTACACATCTACAGAAAAATCCATCAGTTTCTTATTCAATTCCTTTCAAAAGCTACAGAACACAGAATTTGCTTTTGGAATTGTTTTAAAAAGACCTGCTTCATATTTCTGATTTGCAGTCTGTTCCAAGCAGTATTCAGTATACATCGACCTAGGTTATTGTTCAGATATAAGGATTTTCTGGTTTTGCATTTTTATTGAACATACGTCAAAACGTTGCAAGATTATTTTTAGTTGTGTATGCTAAAAATAGGATGAAATACTTTATGCTTAGGAAAACAAATTTAAAGCTTAAGGGACAAAATTTTGTTGGCTTTTTTTAACCTCTTGCAATATTGCATAATTAACACTGGTGCTGCATGAAGCGTATGGATGTTTTGTATACTCTGTGG
This sequence comes from Nestor notabilis, assembly GCF_000696875.1. Taxonomy (NCBI): domain Eukaryota; kingdom Metazoa; phylum Chordata; class Aves; order Psittaciformes; family Psittacidae; genus Nestor; species Nestor notabilis. Next base: position 124,562 of record NW_009942156.1, on the reverse strand, counting down.
AGCTGAATTCTAGACTTGTCAGTCCACAATAATACCTTGTCATTCTCCTAAGCAATATAAATGAATATATTTTGCATGAAAAAATATTGTAGCTTGTCTATATATTTATATTAAATGAAGTTCTTTAATAACATTTCATAAGGCTGAAAATTATCCAGTGAAACACATAGAGAAGTTTTGTACTAGGCAGCAGAACAATATGGCTGGTCTTCTTCATTTGGGAACAGCTTCTACCCACCGAGTGCAATGGTTGCTCCTATGAGAGGTGCCTTTTTCTCTGTAAGGGTGGTTCAGTCATAAATTTTTGCACATTTTGGTTTTAGATTGCAAACTGTCTAAACCAGACAGCCTACTTTACTGAGCACGCACAGGAAAATCATGGCATGGAACGTTGTCAGTTCCAGGTACCCTGCAGTCATCACTTTATAAACACACTTGATCTCACACTGGAGCAAGGGGTACAAAATCTTGGTTAAGGTGATCTTTTACTCTCCACAAGTGAAATCCTGTCTCCAGCAAGTTTAGTGGAAACTGTGTTATTGATCTCAGTGGGGCCAAATTTTATTGCATATCTTTGCTTTTGTTGAGATATTGCCAACATGAAAGCAGGTTGGTTTGGAAGAGAAGGTGGGCATTGGGAACAAATTGATTTTGACCTTTTTCTTTTAGGAGTTTAACAGAGACTATTAGCTCATTTGTGCCAGTACCTCCCAACATCCATCGGAAAGAGTATTTTCTCTGAGCCACTATTAATTTTATATCAAGGCATTTTACTTTATTATGAGAGCCAGGGTTCCAAGTGGTGTGATTTATAGGACACGTATACCTGGGAGATACTGTCCTCTTTTCTCTCCTTAGTAGCCCAAAAGAAAGAGCTTTATGGGGATATATTAAAAACTAGGTACCTGTTCCTAAAATTTGACTGACTGTAACCAAACCAGTAGCATATGAGTAAACATTTTCAAATGCCTATGATTAATTTTGTGAACTCGTTCAATGCCTTTAAGTTGTGCTCTATGGACACTCATAGGACTTCTAATGAGTGTCACCATGCCCCCTATGAATCTACTTTCTCAGGACTTTATATCTTGGTAAGATAAACTTGTCCTGCTGTGAGAGGTCTCAGCATCATGGCAGAATTGTTATTATTTTCACTGCATTTGAAAAGTAATTTCTGCATCTTGCCCCCATCCTGCGGAAACATAGTCTTTATTTTTTGCTGTGTATATTACAAACACAATACGTTTGTGTTTTTTACTTGAAATATTTATGCCATTAGCTACTATTGTATTGACAGCATGATGAGGAATCAAACCTAAACTCATCTATAAAAACAAAGCTATGGTGCATTAGTGCTCAGAGAATATAACACCTCCTTCAAGAGATAGAACAGAGCTCAGGGATGTGGGAACACATAGGAATGAGACACTGTCATGGTTTAAGCCCAGCTGGTAACTCGGAACCACGCAGCCGCTCGCTCACTCCCCCACTTCTTCTTCCCCTCGCTCCTGGAGGGATGGGGAAGAGAACTGAAAGAATGTAACTCCCACGGGTTGAGATAACAGCACTCCAGTAACTAAGGTATAACACAAACCACTGCTGCTACCACCAATAACAATAATAATGATAAGGGAAATAACAAGGGGAGAGGACACAACCGCTCACCACCCGCCGACCGATACCCAGCCCGACCCGAGCAGCGATCTGGGCCTTCTGGGTAACTCTCCCCAGTTTCTATACTGGGCATGATGTGCTGTGGTATGGAATACCCCTTTGGCCAGTTTGGGTCAGGTGTCCTGTCTCTGCTTCCTCCCGGCTTCCCCTCCTCTCTGGCAGAGCATGAGACTGAGAAAGTCCTTGGTCGGAGTAAACATCACTGAGCAACAACAGAAAACATCGGTGTTATCAGCGTTGTTCCCAGACTGAAAGTCACAAACACAGCCCTGCACCAGCTGCTAAGAAGGAGAAAAATGACTGCTGTAGCTGAACCCAGGACAGACATCTTCAGACAAAGGACCCAATTTTGCCAAGTTCGGTTAACTTTAATTAGGTGATCTTTATCAGTACATACTTCTACTATAGTTTACTCTGGCCTGTACAGTTACAGTCTAGCAACTGTTAGCTGGCTGCCTGTGGTGACCTGTGACAGACCCAGTTTATAGGGCTCTTGCTGGGGAAAATCTGGCTGCTTCTGCCTCTATACTTGTTGGCTCTTTCAGACTTGGACTCCCAAAATCAGGATGGCACTTTAAGGTGTGGTGAGGAATCAAACTTTGTATTTAAGTGCTTTTTCAAGAGCTGTGAGAGTTCACACTATCTTAAGACTTCAGATATGGGTTCTTCAGACTTGGTCTGATGTGAACAGGAACCATTTCAGGCTTGGTTGTCTGAAGCTTTGTGTATGTGGAATTCAGCTGATAGGTCTGTTAAGGAGCACAGAGATTATACAGGATCCCCATAATAGGCAATACAGTGCCTAATTGCTTTTAGGACTGGCCAAACCCTGACAGAGTTAGTACAGCTACCACCTTGACAATTAGACATTGCTGTACTTGCTTGTTGGGGAGTTTTCTGACTGCTTTGAAGGCTGTGCTTGACATGCTGCCTTCTATGTAACAAGTGATGTTTTCGCTATTCAGGTAAATGAGGAGTTTATTTTTGTTCTGTTCTGTCTCTAACTTCAGCATGTGGTGGTAGTGATTCCCCATGACAACTATGCAGCCAGCTAAATAAAACATTTGCTTGGGAAAGACATTGTAAGTGATTTATGTTTTAGATATGTTTGTAGTGTACTTAGTCTATTTGTTGCTGAGAAAAACACTATGCCATTGCCATTTGGGATCAGCCACAGGCTTTCAGCTAAGCCTATGCTTCAACCACCTTCCTTTGTGGGACTCTTGTTATGAATCATGGCAAAAAAAAACTTGTAGAGTGCTTCCCTAAAGGTACTGTTAAGTATAGTGTCTGGCTGCAGGTAGTTAAGCACAACAGTGTTTAAAATGTGCTAAAATTCAGGGAGTGAACAGGAATCAGCAGATGACAATTCCAATTTTGGTTAGATGTCCAGAGCTAGCATTGTGCGCAGCTTTGCGCACGCTGAGATCCGGATTCTGCGTGAGCTGAGCAGGAGAGGAGAACCTGCTGCAGGGTAACTGCAACAGATCGGTAATCAGATACCTAATAACTTGACTGACTGCTGTAGGCACATTTTTTAGCAAATAGATTGCACCGTAGCAACACAGCAGAGAGCGATATTGTAGGTTAGGCAGACTGGAATAAATGGTTTGAGTTGAACGAAACTGATTAATTTTTTGATTGTTTTGGCTGGTCATGTGCCAAAACTTATTGTCTTTCATTTAGAGATAGGTTGTAGTATATTGAAAATGAACAAGGTTATAAAGGAGCTCTCATTAGTAGTAAGTAGAGTATTTAATTTTAGTTTTCCTTTTGTTTTTCCCATTTTTTCTTGTATATTAACTACCACTCTAACAGTTATTTATTAGCTACAACTTTTTTAAAAAGGAATTAAAAACCCATGTAAAGTAAACAAGGTCATAATATAATACTTAAAGGAACATTTTATGTTTATGTCTTACAGAAACAATGTTGCTACTTCAGAATTCGTGAGAGAAAGGGATGGGAATACGCTGGTGGAAAAAGACAAATATGGTAAGAATTTGTCATTAAAGGAAAAACATAGAGGACTGTCATTTAAGTTGAATTCTGATGGATCATGGATTAGATTATATCTGAGGGCTCATTTAGCCTTAAGGTAAGGAGTATATCTGTGAGTACAGTGCTAATGGTGAGTGTTGCTCTAATGGATCATCTGTCCAAAAATAATAATTGAAAGGACCTTTCTGGATTTGTAATATTAGCTTATCCCATGGGAAAAATGAATAGCTGGAAGGCCTCTGTTATAAAAGAGAGATGCACAGAACAATTTCTCCATCAGTGGTGTCCTGTACTTAACTTGTATGTTGCTGTGAAGTTGCGAAGGTTTGAATCTAAAAATTGAAACAATGTCAGATTGTTGGGCAGAAAAATTGTAGTTACTCATGAAGGCTGCTTGTTGTATTTTGGTTTATAACAACAAAAACATACTGAAAGTGCTTCACTAATGGATTCAGATAAGTTATCTTGTGGAAGTCAGGTCTGAATAGGACAGAAAAAACCCAAGCTTTATTGCTGCAGCAACTCATTTTTGCCTTTTAATTTTTTTATTGTGTCAACTTATTGGCTGGAAACTATTGACTTGAAATTATTGACTGATTAAAACAGAGAGTGTTTTTATGAGGGATAGGACTGTGAAAGTCAACTGAAACATAATTTGGGAGTTTGGTGTGAAAACTCTATTCTCAAGGAACAAATGCTTAACCCTGCTAATTTGTCAGAGATGCTGGGTTTGAGCTCTGAAAATTGGGCGTGAAATTCGGATGTCTTCACTGACACATTAGAAATGTAGATATCAAAGTCTGGGGAAGTCACCCCTTGGTTTGCTTTGCAGTCAATACAGGAAAAATTGGCACCTTAAGAGAGTGATTCATCTCAACCTAAAACAGGCAGGTCAGAGTACTTGCCCCCTGAAGATGCCTGTTTCTTTCCATTGAGAAACATTGTAGTATAGTGGCAAACTCAGAATTAAATGTCTAACCTTTTGATGTCTAAAGCTAGGTTAGATGAATCTGCCAGCCACACCAGCGTTGAATAACAGCTCCCTTGGGGTTACTCTGGTGGGGCTGTTTCTAGAGAGAATTTGACTGAGAAACTCTGGGGGTCCCCAAGCAGAATGCTCCCAATGATGATTTTTCTTTTTCCTTTTTTAGATTAATTGGTGGTAGGTGATTTTATTTTAATTGGGGGGGGGGGGGGGGCTGTTTTGTTTTTTTTTTTTTAACCTGTGAAATATTAAAAATGAAGGTTTATTTTATTCTGTTGAGTGCTAAAGCTGCTATAGCACTTTTTCAAAAGCAGGTGACTGTCTATTGCATGTTGCCCAAATTTCCCTTCCCCATTTGTTGTGTTGTAGAGTGTAGATAGACAGTGGGTTTCTTGGTAAGCATAGTGGAACTGAGAGGGAGGTTTTTAAAGGTGGGCAAAGTATGCTGGTCATGAGGAACATCTGTGAAATTGAACACCTAGCTACAGTTATAGTCAGAAAACACATCTGTTTAAAAAATAAATAAATAGAAAATGGAGAAGAATATGAGAATGAATGGTAGTACTATTTTATATAACATTTGCTATGAACAGGGTGAATCCAGGAAGGATATAATGTTACAAAAACTTTTAGAGAAAAGTTGTGCTATTGTGTAGTGTAGGAATCAGAAAAGCAAGAACAATCAGAAGACCTCTGCTTTAAAAGGAAATGGACTGAGCATTCAGATAGAATATTTTCAGCCTTCTAGGTCACAGGATACTTTTCATGCTGAACTGCTGTAAATACAAACCAATTTGAACATAACAGGAGCAAGAAGGCTTTTTGCTTCTGCCAGAAACCCCAGATGTGAGAGGACTGAAAAAGTCCCAGTAGTATCTATGACTTCTTTTATATTTTCTGTTGTTCAGAAAACCTGCCAAGCATATAATAATTAGAACTTTGTGCTTGAGGTCATACTGGTTCAGTGAATTTATACCTGAGCTGATGTGTTCAGTTAGAGATTGTTCGGAATTTTCTGACAGCCATAGACAGGGAAAAGTGGCTTAATAGTTCAACATACTTGTAACCCTCCTTCATCTGCTCTTTATTCTCTCCACTCCACCTCCCCCCCCGCCCCAACATGTTTTGACAAATACTAAAAGTAGAACATAGATTGTCCCAGCATCTTGAATGTACTAGTGGGGTTTATTTATTTCCAATAAAATAAAGTCGCAATAGACATACAGGAAGAAAGCTTAAACTGTTACAACTCTGGAAGATAAAAATTTGTACCTTCTCTTGCTTATATGGCCACAAACTAAGGCCATACAAATAGACAATTTAAATATTGTCTATTAACTAACATGCCAAATACTTCTTTCTGGAGAAATATGTGTATGAGTTTAGCTGCTTGTAATTTACCAAGAAAGCAAGGTAGACTTTATGCTTTGACCTGGATTTGGGTGCTGATTTCAGTAATAGTCATAGGATCTCTAAATAGACGACATCAATAAACCTTTGTATGATTTAAATTTAAGCAAGTATGTTGTATAACATTCTGTGTCCCTCTTTGAACAATTCAGAAATGAGATAGTTTTGAGCATGTGCCAGGAGCTGCGTGCAGGTTGCTAATCAGTCTTGTGTGTACAGCCATGTTGACAAAGGAGGCCCCAGACTTGGTAAGGAAGTCTTGCATTAGTGAAAATGCTCAATGGAATTATCTCCATACAGTGGGCTGCTTCACCTACATTTACTTTTCAATTAGTCCTGTGTTAAATCTTCAAAAATAATCTTTGAAGACTGTTCCCCACTCTTATCATCTCTCTTTGCTAAAAATGAGTGACCACAAAGAGAACTAGAGTAGAATTCAGTCTCTTCTGTGTAAGAGCTTTCAGAACTGATAAAAGCTTGACTTTCATACAGGTATATGATAATATTGCTGTTATAAGGCACCCCTTTTTGACCATAGAGAAAAACAGGTGAAATATAGTCTGTCTCTCTGATTTCTGTTGTTGAATCCGTTTCTTATCATACAAAGCCTTCTTAAGTAATGGAGAAAATATTTCATCAGAAAAATGAAAAAAATGAATAAAAATTATATTAATCTTGTGAAAGGGTAAAATTCATTGTACTTCTGTGAACATTACTGTTTGCCATCTGGAGGCAGGTAAGAATTGAAATAGGAACGTTACTTTTAATACAAGTGAAAACTGGGGGAGTGTAATTCTTTCAAGAGTAGAGAAAAGCATTTTGTCTTAACTGAAAATAAGGGATTGTTTTCCCTAGATTGGGATGGCTGGAAAGTAATTTTTATACCTGTTTTTGATTCTGTTCACTTGGAGTGTAACTTATTTACTCAGAAAATGTTTATATAGAAACATATAGTGGAACCTTTCTAGCTACTCTGAATTTCAACACAGTGTTAGTCTTGATGGCCTTCCAGGACTGCTGTGATTGGAAAAAGTGTATATTCAAAGTTTTACTGAACATCTTCCTGAATTCAATTCCAGAATAATCACAGCCCTGTTATACTTTGAAAAGAGTATTTATTATCATGGGGTTTAGGAGGGGTTTCAGGGCCTAACATCAATGAAATTTCTCAAGCTGCTGAAAGGATAGTTTGAGTAACATTTTTAGAAACTCACTTAGTACAAGGGGATGGTAATTTTTCCCCTCCCAGAAATGATGGCATGATTAGCCTGTTGAGAAGGCTGTGACATCACTAGGCAGGTATTTATTTGTTGTGGACCCTCCAAGAGTTAGAATAGTTGTCATTTTCAGTAAACACTCATCGCTGTTGGATTCACCAAAGTTTGGTCTTTTTTTGTTGTTACCGCAGTGTTCTGTTGATGGAATTTTTTTCCAAGTCTTCTAAGTTGATTCAGTTACTACATGTGAATTTTTCCCATAAATTCCATTTAAATTCTTTTCCTTGTCTAAGTGGATTTATCTCTATCAGTTATAGCAAAGAATAATGTCTCATGTTCAGAAGTAAGCATATCCTGGGTGTAGAAATTGAATGCTCAGACTTGACAAGGTTAGCCTGGAAAAACTGGATACAGCATGGCTGCTGGCCTAATTACCTTGTTCTTGTTGAATTTGAATTCTGTCCTTAGTAACAGACAGTGATTGGACAATAGAAAATTTCTTGAAGAGACAAGACAAGAAGTGAAATAGGACATACAGCTGCTTGTGTTAGTAATCCTAGTGAATTCAGTGTTTAAATGATATCAGCCTTCCTTCTAAGTCTCATAATTTTCTCTAAGAGTACATTTACGTTAGTGTTTTACTTCATGTGAGAAGTGTACTTTGTTCTCGCTTGTCCTACTTCCGTGATAGTAAAGGACTCCTGGAAGTGAATGTCCCAACACATACATGTGGATACAAAGCTTAGGATGCTGAGGTGAATTTATAAGGACTAATAAAAGCCACCTTACTGCATGGGTATTGTTATATCTCCTTCTGTCTGTGCTTAGCAAATAACCTCAAAGATGACAGATATGTTTGTCAGTACATTTGGCTACCTTTACCCAAAATGCTTTTCAAAACTCACATTGCCAGCAGTGATGGATTGGTGTTCTCTGTATAGTGTTGCTTTTTGTGCCTTATAAAGGGAATGCAGTATTGAGTGAGCTTCTAGTATTACTAACTTACCAAAGGTGTTTTGGTTTGCCTCAACCACCACTTACCTTAGTTTTACTTTCTTTGTTTCCTTTTCCCCATCTTATTGGATTTGTCTTTCATTGACATGTCTCTAAAATATATTTCCAAGTGAGCTTTGGAAAAAAACCGATGTATTATGGGAAAAACCTTGATTTATTGCAACATTTTACTTGAGCATCATTGACTAATTTCTGTATGTTGTGGTTGCTGTACATTGCCATGATGTTAAATGAAGAACTCAATAGCTGAAATGTAATATGACTGCCTATAATGAGGGAAATGGAAATGGGCAAACCCTGGCGATAGAGAACAGAAGCAAGGTTTTGGATGGGAAGAACAGTAAACCCTTTAAAAATACATATTTTAGGCATTTAATGACCTCTGCCTGACAAATATAACCTAGTGCTGTCTAGAGCTCTTGACCACTTTTGTAATAAGGGAGGGTCAATTCCCTCACCCGTAGGCACAGTGTGAGTTGTGAAACATGTCTGTGCCATTTGGGAAGCCCTGGCGATAAAAACTTTGACTAGTAACTGGGGTGGTGGGGTGTAGAGAATCTTAGCACTGGATCTTAGCACTTAGCACCTGTCTTTTTGGCAAAGCGGAAAAATTTGCTTACATTACATGAAGGCTAAAAATATTTCTGATTTGTTGGACTTGTCTGAGAATAATGGTGAGAGGCGAGCAGAACTGCTGTGTTCTCCTGGAAAATGATCAGTCTCTTTCTTGCCTGGCAAGGCCAAAGGGTGAGAAGTTAGGTGTTTCTTGTTGGAGTGGTCTTCGTCAAATACAGGTCAGCATAAGCCCAAGCTGTCAGTCCTTTAACTCAGAAACTTTTTGTAGGACTTCACTGCATGCTTCAAGAGCTGAGTATGTATTCATACAATCATGTATGCTATTCTGTATACCCAACATTTCACCTTGGACAAGACAAAATGAGCCTATAGCCATATATAGTACAAACAGGACAGATTTTTAAGAGCAGAAGTTCCTAAAATTGCAGTGTCCTTTTAAAGTCATGATTGCCACAGGAAGGAATGTCTCTGTTTGCTTTAGCTGAGGCCCTTGCGGTCCATCATATTAAAGAAAACACTGCTGGTTCTTGGGAATAGTCTGTCTGAACCAGTTATTTATTCAGTAATCTGTTAGCATGCCTGAAAAATAGTGTTGGTGATTATTTTTTTTAGGTAGTACTGATTTGTCTTTGGAAATAAGATGCTAGTCAAGTTACGTCATTCAAGTCTCTATAACACTTGTTTCTTGCCTGCAATGGTTAGCAATGAATTGACTCCATTTAGGCTACCAGTATTAGAATTCACTGGTAAGTCACTGCTTAGATCAGGGAGTCATGCCAGTGGTTCTTCTATTTTGAGTGTGTGCAGAGTAAGTTTGTTTAGGAGTTTTTTCTTCCCAACCAGCTCTAGAAGTATTTTTGGAAAAGGGAAATACACTAATAGACTCTAAAACGATTAGAGAGTCTGATCTGTATGTTTTCAGTCCTTATTGAAATCCTTATAAGAATCCTTATTGAAAACATATAGACTGGACTCTCACAAAAATACCAAATTTGAAAGCTTAATAAATAATATTGTAGGCTTACTGAAGCACAATAATTTTATATTTTCAGAATTGACAATTCATTCAGATTTGGGTTTGAAAATTCAGTTTGGACTTTTTTTTTTTTTATAGTATCACCATATTTACCTGCAGTTCTAAATCACTGCATGCTCTGGGTTTGTTTGTGAAATGCTAAGTGTCATGTTTTGTTCCTGGTTAAACTCTTGTATGTGTTTGTGTGTAGCCTGCAGTTTTACACGCTGTCCAGAGATGGAAGTTGCTTGCTTTGACAAGGACAGGTTGGAAAGGTGACCATATTCCTTGAATAAGAAAGCCAGAAGGCCAGAGCATGCCATTTCATTAGACAGCTCAGCAATCCCTTCTCACAGAAAAGGAGGGAGAATGAATGCTATGGATTTAAAATAACTATTTCAGGTCTTCTGTAGCCTGGAAAATGTTACTCTTGAGCAATATTCTGCTAATGACCACTATTGGGCCAGATGTTCACCACATGTAAATTAGTATATTTCCATTGACTTCAGTGGAACTAGGCCAGCTTATGCTGTCTGAGGATCACTTCCCTCAGCTTTCTTTCTAACCAGAAGTGATTTTAGATAAGGAGATGCAGTATTATCTGTCATAGTTCCAGTTTCCAGCAGAGGGGAAAAAGAAAATTAACATTTGTATTCACCTCATCAGTGTGAGAACAGATTAAACTGTGTCAAAGAATGGAAGTAATTCTAATAATCAAATTTAAGAAAGCTAAATATAGCAGACTTGCCTTGTTTTGGAGTGAGTGTTTCTGTTTTCAAAACAAAACTTCATAATTTCTAGGTGGCCATCTAGTTCTCAAAGCTTCTGATACCAATTAGGCCATTGGAGTAGAATAAATTCAACATATTAACCTGAAAAAGATCCCAATTTTTTGTGGTCTGTTGTTGATTTTTTTAATGGATTTTTTTTTTTTCTTTAAATTAAGACAGACTCATGCAGGGGCTCTAAGAAGTGGGAAGAGCTCTGTGCATTCCTTCTGCCTTTCTATTCTGCTCCCATTCAGCACTTATAATGGTAATGAAGTCTAATTACAAATGCATGTGACTGCCTGTTGTAATCTGTCAGTGTGTTTCTGAAAAACCTTGTGCCAGTTCAGTATTGGTCATTAGATAATAAGGATTGATAAAGCGTAAGGGGCAAAATGTTAAAAATGCTACTATTGATTAGAACGCACCTTAATAATGAAACCATGGGCCTGGGGACGAAAGCCATGGATCATTTTGACAATTCGGCCTTAGATTGTGGATGAGACAGAGTGGGGACAATTAATCCCTCAGAGCCACAAATCACAAATAAAGTAGTTGCAGCTCATTACAACCTGACCTTGCTAAACGGCCTTGAAAACATAAGTGACCTTCTAGTATTTGAAAAGATTACAAAGCTCTATTGAGAAATATCTTGGCTGTTTTAATGTTTGGGAACCACATGACTTAATTTAACAGAACTATCTTGATGAAAGAAGCTTTTAACTTCACCATCTTTCACGAACCAAATTGCTAGCATCTCGTGGAACTTAGGGCAGTACTGTAGGGGAATGTTCGGGAAAGATCTTAAAAGTCAAAAGTCTTACTCTAGACAATTAATCAGCATAAGACTGTGCTACAATAGCTTTGAAGAGACAATAGTTTCAATGAACTATCTAGTAATTCCAGTTAGGGCTTTTATAAACGATCTGGCATTATTGGAATACTGCATAATTACAAGAAAGCATATTCCTTTGTGCGTTGCAGCCAAGTCCAGCTGCAAAACTTGAGAATATGTTCAGCAAAGTATTTAATGAACTCTCCTCATATTCCCATCTTAAGTGGGAATGAGAAGGCAGCATGTATTTTGTATTTCTGTCCATTCACACATACTGCAGATGTTTGTTGGCTGAGTGGTGTCATGACTTGAATGCCTTGTCATGGGCTAGTGCATATGGAAATCACAAAGTATTAAGCTAGCTTATTGCATGACTAGTCAAAGATCCCATGATAAATACATAGATTCACATCCCTAAATATTCCATTTAGAACTGTACCCAAAGAACTGAGTTTCTAATGAAACAGTCCTCCTTAATTTCATCCTTAACATTGAGACAGGCTCAGTTGCTGACTGTGGTAGAAGGAAACATACTTTCAGGTCACTCCTGAGAAGAAGTGTTGACTACAATCTCTGATGTTGTCTTAACTGTGCAGTGAGTTTGCAGTTCCAGCTGATTGCATTGTGCTTTGAACTAGGTCCATGTGTGACTCTGCTTATTAGTCCTTCCTTTCAGTGTATCTGAATGAGATGCTTCTAAATGTCCTCATTTTACATGAAATCAAGTCTCTCCCTGGGTACTGCATCCCCTCCACTAGATAAATGCAATTTCCCCTAGCACCCCACTTCTCTGTAAATAGAAGACACTTGTAGCTTTCCGTGAGGATCAATGGTCTTTGCCTATTCTAGACAAGAGATGGGGTCTGCTGTAGTGCTGAGGGCAACTCATTAAGAATGCTCTACCTGCACACCTCATGGTTGTGCTAAGAGAGATGCAACTGGTGTGACTTCAGTGACAGCTGTGTGCCTGTGGGGAATGGAGGGAACAGCTCAAAGTTCAATAGTTCTTTGGCGTTTAGGCAAAAGCATCAAGTATGTTATGGTAGCATGGAACAATTACAGTAGATCTACTGAAGCATGCTGAATCTGAGAAATGGTGCTTTGATAGGTAATATTTTCTGCAAAAGCAGAGTTTTCAGGATAGCCCTAAAATGCAGTCCATGTAGAGGATGTTGCAAAAAAAAAATATCTCTGCTGAATGAGTGAGGTGAAGGAATCTCCATGCTAGAGGAACTGTCAGAACCCACTCCCACAGCAACTGGATTTGGGTACAGCTTCCAGGTTGTTTCACACTGGCATTACCAGGCCTGAGGTTCCACCATGGTGTAGAGCTCTCTCCTTGACACTGGGCTTCAATGATAGTGCTTTCTGCATTGGGAGTGACAGAGAGAAGCTGTGTGGTATTACTGTGTGTAATACATTGATATCAGCTCTCTTCCTCTCTTATCAACTTTGAAGACAGTTGAACAAAATAGATTTCTCTGAAGCTCCATTTGACAATCTCACAGTGACAGCCAGAGAAAAACTCAGCCTGACTTCAATGGCTGAGCAGTCCCACTTTTTGCATTAACACTTCACCTCCTGATCTTCCAGTGAGCAACCCCAACTGCTTTCCAGAGACTTCTCCTTAAAAGCTTCAGCTGTAGTGAAGTTCTCATAACAGTGATGGTCATGCTCATGCACTTGTAGGTATGCACAGTGGGGTGCAATGCAACTCACTTACTGGAAGCAGGATTGGGAATCAACTGGAATAAAATAACTCCTTGTAAGATAAAATCATTCAACCATTTATGAAGTGCAGTAAAACACTGCAGGTAATCCAGTATAGAAGTCTGTGACCAGGGCAACTAGAGCTATTACTTTGACACTTCAAACTTTTTCAGTGGGGATTTAAACAGCGTTTCTGATAGCATAAAGGTGATTTTAAGAATCAAAACAAAAGTTTCGTTTACCTTTCTTACTTAGTAGCTCCACTTAGTGGCTAACAGGATAAAACACTGATTCCTTTAGCATCTGTGTTACTTGGTGTTATTGTGCATATTGCTCTTTCCTTCAACCTCCTGTCTTCTGCAGACACACCGTGCTGCTGAACACTGCAGTGGTGTCAAAGACTGAGAAGTGCACTAATGGCAGAACAGAAAAAATCCCTGCTGATTCTCTGCTGAACTGAATTAGCCTCATATCAAACTTCGTCTATGAATGTATCTGTATTGAGTTCTTGTGTAGTTCTAGTTTCCTTTGCAAATTCGTAGGAGCACTGAATCGTAGTAGCTCAGCACATAGCCTTCCACCTTTATGGACAACACTCCTGCTTGGATTCAATCTGGCCTCCTCTGCAGGCTTTCTGCTGTTTGACTCCTCAAGTGCTTCACTTGATTACTGGCTTCCGAGGATGAATTTGTCTCCCTGTATACTGAATTTACTGGGCAATCTGAGTTTTAGGAGATATTAGGCTTGCTTGAAGAATACTCTGGGAGACAAGTTCGTCAGAGGAGCAGAGAGTTTCTGGCTTTGGTAAGGTGAGATACCAATTTGTTCATCTTCATATAAAAGCCCAAAGCACTGCTTCAAAGCTAAAAATAGAAATCATTGAGGCAGCTGAGGAATTTTGGTGTTTCCAACACATGGAAGGAACAGAGAAGTGATTTTCAGGTGCATAAATGTGGACATAAATACTGGTCTTTCAAGGATGTGATAACTAATTTCTCCAAGCAGGCAAACTCTAATAGCTTTCCTTAAAAGAGTGGTTGTTTAGGAGAATGGAATTAGTGTTGTAGGTGCACATTTGGCGTTTGTATGTATACTCTGCCTGTGCTCTAGATATGACTACATATGGCTTACTTTCTAATACAGGAAAAGTTCAGAATACTGGCTGTGTAAAGTATTTGGCCATTATGGAGGCTCTGTAATGAAAACAAATGACCTTTTCCTTTGAATTTAAGCACCTGGCTCTCTTACAGTTTGATGAAGCAGCAAGGAAAGCAGAGTAATGTTTCCTATGTCTAACTGTGTAGCCATGCTAGTCTGGATCATGGTGTCTCAGAGGAGCAAAGGGCTCACTGGAGGTAGGTTTCCTGGCTAGCTATGAGACCTTGCTGGGTAGGAGGGAGGTAGAAGGAACCGATACGCTGGGAAAAGGCACTCAAAATTCTCGTAGGCTCTTGGGAACAAAGAGGAGCCTGTTTAGAGGGCATGCATTTGACATATGGAAAATTTCCAGTATTTATCTGCAGCTTTTTTGTTTGTTTGGTGAAGACCCCATCAGTATGCTTAGCTGCTTTTCTAAATGCAAAAGGTATTTCCACATGGAAGATCCACTGCTTAGTTTGGTTTAGCTCCTTATATGAATGGACATTGTTAACTTTGCTGTCCTGTCACTATTGCATGCTCCAGCAGACGTGCAAGTGGGATCTTGGTTTAGCATAGTTCTTTCACCGTCAGTAGTGTCCTGAATGCCCTTGTGAATTTATATCTTCTTATCTGCAGGTTTTCCTCTTCGCTTCGCTCAGCACTGCCCCAACAACGTACAGCTACTCTGGCCATCCTATATGAGCAGCTGATGGCCCCCAGCTTCTCATAGCCCAGGAAGCTGCTGCTGCTGTGGCCTTACTCAGAGCCTGACTAGCTTGTACTTGCTGTACGCATTTGTCTGTCACTATGGTGGCTGTTATTTTTATACTCAGATGTGGGGCCATGTGGGGTCTTTCTAATGGGTGCCTTGAGCATTTACATGGCCTTAATATCAGTGATCATCTGGCTGCAGAGTAAGGATTTGCATATTCTAGGTCTTTGTATCTACAGAAGTATCCTGTTTTCTTGGTTTCCTCCATTTCTAATAACTGAAATTAATTCATATTTAGATGTGAGTTCCCAAGTATCCATGTCCAATGTTCTTTACTACTTAAAGTCCAACAGTGTTTTTCACAGTGTAAGTGAAAAGGTGTGCTTATGCTTCCTTTAAGTTGCTATATTGAGCATTGGCCTGCATATTGAAGTGATGTAACGAACCACATGGATCTCTGGCCATGTCTAAGTCATGTCAAATATAAGTTCTTGGTACCTAGCTTAAGTACTTCATTTTTTAACTCATGTAAGTCTATAAATGCATACACAAGCTCTTCCTCCCCCATTTATACTTACAGTGAAATAAGCTAATGGCCTAACAGTTAATGTTGCCATAAGTGACCTATTTTAAAATCTTAGAGTTTCTTATACTTCACTATCTGTGCAGAGGTTTTCTATTCTGCATGTCTGCATCAACCCACTTCTCTCTGTCTGAAATATAATTTAAACAGCAGAAAAAAAAAAAAAGAAAAGAAGGCAAAGTACATTGTGTGTTCTTGTATATGTTTTATAAGCTCCATCACACTGTTCTTCACCCTCTATCTAAAAATTTTTGGGGATCATTATCCTTTGCTATTCCACAGAAAATGCAGTAGGGAAAAGACTGAAAAATTTGTTTCTTCACTTGCTCAGTAGAGGCTTGGTAGTAGCTGAATTCCCTGAAATTATTGTCTGTACAGCACATGCCAAGCACGATATTGCAGGTGTTGAGCAAAATCTTGTCAGGAATTACTTTTCCGAGATTTTTAGGCTACTGTGGCATCAAGTGCTGGGAAGTGATGGACACATATGCCTACCTGGAACAGTGCAGCATGCTGCTGGGGATGCTGAGGTGAGGAAGTCAGCTTCCTGCTCTGAACACAGTGCAGGCCAGCAATGCTGAAAGCAAGGAGGGTGCTCTTGGGGTTTTGAGGTTCTCTTTACTATTGCTCAGACTGAGGAGGTGGAGATGGAAAATCTACTTAATGGCAGAGCTGGGGAACTGTAAAAGGGCTTGGCTAGGACTGGGACCTAAAAGCGATCAAGAAAGAAATCATCTGGAAATAAGGATGGCAAATGCTGTTATTGACACAGGAGATGACAGGAAAATTGGAGAAGTATGAATATGGGTTGAGGTAGGAGACAGAAAGAAAAGAGGCAGGATTGGGAGCCTGAGGGTAATGTGTAGAAGAGAGGTGAACTAAAATACTGGCAGAGGGCAAGGACTGGGAGTGGGGAAGAATGTGAGAGAAAAGTATTTGCAATGGAAAGTAGTAGATGGTGACCAAAGGTCATTCATCTCTAGACCTGAGAGAGAAAGCCATGATACATGATGGCCTGAGTGCCTGTGCTGCACCAGGTCCCTGGGAAACTCTCGGCCGTCCCTTCAGGCTGCTCTGTGTGCAGGCTACTGTTGCTCCCCCCGCTCACGTGGCCAAAGCCTCTGCTATGGACCATGAAACACCAGCCCTGTATTTCAGTATCAGTGCCATTCCATACAATAGACTTTTTTCAGGCTTTCTTTTTCTCTTCCCTTCTATATATTTTTTTTAACAACCTATGAAATTATAGATAAAAGGGTACAAAACCATGAACATTGCAATAAAACCAAGCACTAAAAAAAAAAAAGAAAAAGAAAAAAGAAAAAAAGAATAATGCTGTCCATGCAGCCTTAATTGGGCCCCCTTGTGTGTATACATTTTGATACTGTCTCTAATTACATGGTCACACACTGCTTTTTCCCGTGGACCCCTGCATCGTTCTGTGCGCTAAGTAGAAGGTGTTTGCTGAATGAGTGCAGCTTTAAGTTGTTTTATTCTCACTGTGGCACGGGTAGTCCCAGCCTTGCCTTACTGTGCACTGCTCAAGACCAAGACTGAGCACAGAATTACTGATTTCCTCATGGATTTTTCATTGCTACCTAGCATTTATTTTTGAGATGCCCTTGCTCTGAGATGAGTGGTAAAGCTCTCCTACTCCTGCATGTGGAAAAAGGGGATGCAGGGTGGTTGAGTCTGGGATAGCAGGGGCCCGATGTTTTCCTGGCTCTTCACAGTGTAAGCTGTGCTCTGTGTTCAAACTCGGCTGCCCACTGACTCCAGTTTGCAGCAGATGGGTGCTGAGTCTTCTACGATATGGACCTCTTTCTTGGTACTCTTTCTTGGGATACAGAAAGCGAAGATACTACAAGTGATGAATGCTTTGAGAAGCTAAGCGCAAGTGACTTACCTGAGATTTTGTAGGAACCAGTGGTGAAGACAAGCTGTAATCTGCAAGAGCAGAACTCAAGAGTTGACCCTGTGACCATTCCCTGGCTTAGTCCCTTGCTTTATTTATTTCTCATATCCTGGTCTCTGCAAGGAGTGAATGAAGTTTATGTGTGCTGGTAGTCTCTGTCATTGCTCAGGACAAATTCAAAGTATTGGTTTGGGATGAATGATGTTGGGATCATCTGGGGAAAAGGTCATGGTGCAGTCAGTGTATCATCATGGACATGCACAAGGTGGGAGACGGATTAAGATTGTGCAGAGGATCTTGGTTATGGCATCTTAAAACTTTTGAGTGGTTTGCTTCACAACCTTAATGTTCTTCTAATGTAGTTTGTGTGTACATGTGTCTAATATATATTGTTTTTTCAGTTACAAAAAGATGTTAACAGGCTGCACTGTTCAAATACTTTTATAAAAATTCTGAGTTTAGCTTTCTGAACAGGTTTTTGAAATCAATACAGAGAGAGCTGCTAACAGGAGGTAAACTACAAACCACAAACACTTTCAATAGGATAGCTCTTTTTATATAACATTTGATATCATTTTCACAGCATGATCTCTACTTTCATACTGTGATAGCTTTTACCTGGAGTTTAAATGATTCATTTTTGTAGTGGATACTTAACTTTTATATGAGGAAAATGCAAGAGAAGCCAGCACAGCATTAAATGAACTATAGTTGCAGCATTAAATGAACTACAGCACAGTAATAATGTAGAATGCTCAGATCCTTGCCATCGCACAGGGTTAGATTCATGAATGCTCTATTGATCCATAAGTGAGGAGATGGAGAGGCCTGGAATTTTTTTTCACACTTTTTGGCATATCTGATTCAATTTTTAGAAGTAGATTGGGCACTCAGAGCTTGTTCAGTAATTGTTAGAAATCCTTACAAGGTTCTGCTTGAAAATCAACTATGATTTCCTGTTGGCATGGATTGTGGAGAGCCATGTGACTACATCAGTGTTTCCCTCATCTTTTCTTTCTCTGAATATTTTAAAATTCGTTTAGAACCCCCAGTTTTACACTGCCTTCTACAGTAACTACCGAGAGGAAGGAGAACACCTTTTTAAACTTTCTTGTTAGTGGTGATAATTCTTTCAAAGGGATCCAGATTTTTTGTGTGGTATCTATGGAGTGCATGGCATTAAGACTGTCATTTTGGCTTTTCTGGAAAACGATTACTGGAGTTGAAGCTTTTTGGGCTACTCTGCCAAGCTTCTGTTTTCACATGTTTGTGACTTCTTATGAACCGTTTTAAAATTAAGTTTTCTGTATATGATTCCTGACCAGTTTTCATGTCTACTTATTTCTGTATAATGCAAAAATGAAATATCTAAACCCCAGTGTTTTGATCCTGCTGCAAAAGAGCCTGCTGAAAAATGGTTTAAAGATAAAAATTGAATAGTTTGCCTTTTTTCCTCTCTTCAGCCCATCATCAGCCTTCTCTCTTTCTTCAAGTTTCCACCACTCTCTCATTTAACCTTTTCTCTCCAAGAATCAAAGATGTAGAATCATACATGTGAAATGGTCTGACAGTCACATGCTATTGCAATCTGTCAGACTCAAGGCTAGTCATCAGAAATCATCTTCTTAGAGCTTCTGAACGGAAAGAACAAACTAGTTTATAACACAGGTCAGATAAAGCCAAGCTTGACAATTATTTTTTTTTTCTTTTTAAATCTAGGTAATATTTTTGTCTCTAATTTAGCTCTTGCTTAAAGAAACATAATAAAGGAAACCTTTCCTCCCTGCTACAAACCAAACAGCCCTTGCTCATTTCAAACCAAACAAAAAATCTTGTAGCTCTTCTATTGTTTTTATAAACTGAGGATCAACCTGTTTCTGTCAAACAGTATCTTGCAGGACCTGCTTTGCACTTGGTCAAGATTTAGGTGTTTGTCTCTTTCTACATTTGTCATAATTATGTATTGTAAAGCCATTTAAAAGAGAATGAGAGATTGTTTGAGCACTACAAGCTTACTAATAGGTGCTGAAAGTCCTGCCCTGGGGTTTCATGCACGTTTGAAAGCAGCTACCCTTGATGATTATCTCCTGTACTTTTCTGTACTGAACAGCATACTGTGACGAATCAATATTTCCTCTGCTCCCTGAGGTTCCTAATTCGCATGTTCAGAAAACTTCATGTTTTGTATTCCTTGAGATACACCCTACAAAACCTCAAATACACAGAGAAATGCACATTAAAGGCCCCCTGCTTACAGCCCATCTGTATGAGCTTATCACCAAGAATGGCTGAGTGAGGCTTGCTTTACAGCTTGAACCTTTGTGTGTAGGCACTCTCCTCCCAGCCTCACTCTGTCCTGGGACTCTTCTGTTTCTCCTACTGGAACCCAGGAGACAGGTTTTACCTACAGCACGTTTTACAGCACACACGTGACTGCAGTGCCTGGCTTCTTCCCACTCTGATGTTTAAGAATTGCATATCTGAACTCATTTCAAGGAGGTTACCTTATGCCTAACCTTAAGTAGAATAATGTTATTTCCAGAGCCTCCTAACGTAATTTTTATTCCTAATGGTGTAGGGATCTCAGTGAAGGTCATAGCCTGGGTATGCTAGCTGCTGTACAAACATATTATGACAGTTGCTCTCCAGAGAAAGAGCCATAACTCATAAGATGGCTGATTGTGCTTTAGGGTTTCTACCCCTTAATTTCGATGCGAGCGCTGGGATTGGTGAAGCAGGGCTGATTCACACCTGCTGAGGACTATGCTCCAGAAATCAGTTAAATTTGAGACACTCTCAGATTTAGTTGTTTAAAGCAATGAAAAATCTTTAAGATCTTGCAGGTGATTTACACTGTGAAGTTTCTTGAAGGGAAATTGAATCCATTTCCATGAACTTGCCTTTTTCTTACACTGTATAAGTTCAAAGATATCTTTCTACATGGATGAGGCCTGCCAGATGTTTAAAACAGTACAGGGTATGGAGTGAGGGTAGGAGTGAGAGCAAACTTCTAGGATAAGCGAATACTGGGGTTTCTGATAATCTTTTGGGAAATGGAGCTGAGTACACGTTTCTGCTTCAAGAAATTACTGTGTGCAGCAAACTTAGTGTTAGTCATTTGCCTTTCACCTCACATAATCTCTTTTCCAGTCTGGCTTTCAGTTCTCTGCTGTTGCATCTTAAAAGTGTATCTCACCATTCTCTCGTTGTGGAGGACCTGGGCTTTGGGAAGCATGTTAAGGATTATTGTTCTCAATGGGAAAAGCTCTGGAGGAGAGCAGTGTATGAAGCAAAAGCTGCTGTAAGTTGCTGTACTTGGAAGCAAAAAGGGAAATTCTGTGAGCTTTCTGCAGCACAGTGGAAGGGTGGGCTGATAGTAAGCATCTCCTAGTGCAAGCAGAAGTCAGGAAGGAGCGTTAGCACGAAAAAGGGCTTGGGAACTGGTTGTAAGAGGCTTTGTCCATGGCAGGAGCTACCTGCCTCTGCTCCAGGCTGCTTTTTCTAAGTGCTCTGTACAGCAGAGGAGCTTCACAGTAAAGCTGCAGTCAGGCCTTGAGGTTGGAGATCTTCCTCTGTGATGTTTTTGCATGAGGTAGGGAATCTAGTAAGAATCAAAGGTGGTGAGAGGGGAATCCCGAAGCTCTCCAATCCTGGAATCCCTGCAGTGAGACTTCAATCACCAGTCTTAACTTTGAACAAACAGGTCAAAGATACTCCCTGTGAAAACCTTTTCATTTAATTAGTCTTGCTCATGCGATTAAAACTACCTTTGATATGATTTATTAACAATCTTAATCCCAAATTAACATTTTACCAGTATAAATTTGGACATTGGACTCTAATGCCTCATTTTTTTGTTAGGAGAGAACATGGAGGGAGTCCATGTCTTGCTAAGCAAAAGAGAATACAGCATGAGCAACTGCCTTGCAGAATAGCTGCTCAGACTGCAGGGGTTAAGGTCTGTGTTTCATTGCATGCAAGGATTCTAAAAATGACAAAATTATGTGTAATCAGTGGAAGAGTAGTTTGCCCTGGTGGGTTTTTTATCTCTTCCCCAGTATGAATATTGGAATGTAGAGAGACTTGTTAATTGAATACAAACTGTGTGTATGCTTGTAAGACTCTTGTTAAGAAGATTTTAATGTATATTATTAAGCTCAGGGTTGGGGGTTTTTTTAAGGCAGTAGATAACTACCACAACAGGACCACAGATGAAGTTGGTGAAAAGCCAGATAGTTTAAGTCTTAAGATCAAAGGTGAATGCTAGCATAAGATTTTGGGTCAAATCAGAATCTACATATTCTTAAAGTCCCAGGCATCCTGGTGAGATGCTGTAAAGAGGGCCAGACACAAAGTGAAAGTCAAATTCATGTCCTTTCATCTTCAAAAGAAGCATGATACCAACTTCACCTTGAGATAAAATTTATCCTCTGATCTGATTAAAATCATTATTTACCAATATGGAAAATAATATGGGACAATTCTCCCACCTGCTCCCCCAGCCCCTGCTGTGTCCAGTGGCACTCTGTTTTTGGTTACAGCTCACGTGGAGTTGTACCTTGCTATGAAAGCAGCATCTTACCTGAGATGATACCTCTGATTAACTGTCTCGTAATCGTGGCCATGGAGGGCTTGACACCACAAATTAAAGGCAGCGTTTCACCCTCCATCTTGAATCTGTTGTCATTTACTGTCTGGAGCCAAGAATTAAAGTTTAGTTTTACTAATAGCAGTTGTCAATAGGAAGAATAATTAGGCTTCTGTCATCCAGGGAGATTTAATAAAAATAGACCAGGAAGTGGTAGGCTGATTTTCAGTAAGAATTAGAGAAATGATTGTTACGGGCATTCATCCCTCCACTTCTCTCACTTTTTCAAGTGCAGCCCCTCATCACAAGGAAAATCCTCCCTCAAGCAGAACAGCTGACAGTGACTCTTTAATCTGCTGATTCTGATCCCAACAGCATTCTGAGAGAGGGGTAAAAAACAAGTGTATCTGACCCTTAACAGACTGAGTTGCAGTATTTACTGGGATTTAAAATGGTTGTTTTCAAAAGATTTAAGTGTGAGCAGGTGTTTATGTAAATGATGATTCTTTAATTTGTCTCTAGTAGTGTTGTTTTCTCCCTGTCTCCTATTACTCATTTCACTATTTTGCTTGTGGCATCCACCTGTGATCCACATTTACAATCAGGCTATTGTTTTTAGTCAAGTTCATCAAAAGGTAACGTAGTATCAAATAAAGTGCAATGACATTTGTATTTTTCTGTTTGTAAAACTTATTGAAAGAGATCTGCATGCACAAAGTAAAATAAGTAACCAAGAAAGGTAACAATAAAGATGACCTAATCAGCTCAATTTGTTCAATGAAATAAGCAACATATGCTGGAAAATATAGAAGACTTTTAACTACTAGAAACTACAGCTTAGAGAAATTGCCTTTCATTGTTCTTTTTAGAACTTGTAATGAGCCTATATATGAACATTTTGTGAGTAAGCACGTGTGCTTCAAGTTACACAGCAAACTTAACGTGCCCCCATATCCCCAATAATATCATACATCATGTCATATAGACAGTGCGTGCCAAAAGCAGAGTAAGATGTCCAAAGCAACTTATTTGTGATTCGTGGTGTTATAACAGAAGTAGCTGGGCTGTCGTCTTGTGTTTGTATACCCAAATAACAAGAATTTCTTTGGTCTGGCCAAGCTTGCTTTGGAGTCACAGAAACTGCAGCTAAGGAGAATGTGTGACAAATAGGGGTCCAGAGTGTCTTTTTGTAAACTTCCAGTTGTGAAGCATCTCAAGGGCTTGAGCATTGCTGCTCCTCATCTTTGTCCTGAGATGGCCCCAAGCACTCTGTTCATCCTGATCATCCTTTGTTCAGCCAGTGAATGGATAATCTCCGTATCCCACTGAAATCTGATCACACTCTTTTCCTGATTTTGGTCCTTGTTCTTCAAAATAAGAGGTACAGAACAAGCTCTGTAGGTCTCCAATGTTGCAAGACTTTCAAAAAGAGTTACTCCTTGCTGCTTGTATAACTGCAGGTCAGGCACAGTCAGGGTGCATGCTTTTGTCTGTGTTGCTCTAAATTGGATTTGACTTTCTACACTGCTTAAGAGCTGATGTGGGGGAGCAAGGTGAGCAGGCAAGGTAGGGCCTGTTCTGCCATTCCAGGGGTCAGTCAATGTGGGATATTACTGTTATATCCCAGGTCTGACAGTCTGAGCTGTCCAGACACTTGTTTCATAATCATGCCTAGTCACCACGGTTCACTTTTTAGCAAGGATTTTTATTTTAATATCCAGTTTTGAGGAAGTAACATGAACATTAATAGCAATTGATCGTCATTGTGCTAATGCAGCCAAACTTCCTTTCACTCATTCTTAGCAGGAATATTTTCAAACTTTAGTTTACAGAAAAACCCAAACTGCTGCTGCCCAGAGAGATAGGGAATACAACAAAGGATATGACCTTTCTGAATGTTTTCTTATCAGGCAGCATAAGTACTGTATGTCCCACTAAGCTGCTTCAATAGAACCTTGTCAAGTTATCATGTTACTCGACATGTTGCTGATAATGAATACATAAAAGCTTTAGATATCGAAGACTCAGAGGAAATAAATAAGATCTACTGAAAAACTGCTCAACATATATCCCAGGGCCACATTTTTTTTTTCATGTAGGTTGTGTGCTGTCTTTTGTCCTTTAGATAAATGGGATGATGCAAGAGTTTCAGCTTCTTGAAATGTAAAGTGCAGATGTGGGTAGATAAATGAAGGAAGTAAATGGTCATCTATCTCCGTTGTGGAGAACTCAATCACACTGTAATCATATCAGTCTTATTTCCAAAACGGCCTGATATTTTGCTTTCCTGTTACCACATGCTCATCTAGCTCTGGTTGGTATCTGCAGTATCTTCTCTTGTTACGTATTCTTATGGAAAGAGTTCATATTCATCTTTGTAATTTTGCCTTAACATAGATCAATTCTTGTGACTTTGGGGAATTCAAAACAAAGCAACAAAACAACATCCAGCAGGCAGAACTAGGATCAACAGCATCAACCCCTTGTGCCATTGTGGTAAGGAGGCTGGCCTTCAGACTTAGGTATCACAAAGCACTGGCTGAGGGGCTGCCCAGGGTTTCTAGGCGGATCCTCAACTTGACAGGAGGGAGCACTAAGGATGGAAAGCTTCAGGGTCTGTTCAAGAGGAAGAGAGTGACGTACCTCCTTACTCCTTTTCTGAAATGACACACTGCTAGTCACAAAGCTTTGGAATGGTTTTGATTAAGTGGTCTTATGTCTTACCTGGGTCTGGAAAGCTGTGTGTGTCTTTCATCCGTCCTGAAGACAGTTTGACACTAGCTGAGGTTTCATGTTTGCATTATTAGCAGTCTCCCAGTATACCTGGGCAATAAGAGCTGACTGTGTTGAGAACATAATTTGTTGCAAAGAAGCATCTGAACTTTGGTTGCAGTTTTTGATAGCTATCAAGGATTTATTCAACAAGAACTGTTTGTGTGCCTTTGACTGTAGAAGGTAACTTATCTTCTCAATCTGATCTCCACAAATTCTGTCTTGGAACTGCTGTGAAAATCATGACAGCTTCTTAAATAAATACCTAATAAAGGATTTTTAGTAATCTCTATTTCAAAAGTATGCATTCTGTTGCCTCTCTAATTCCTAATTTTTCATGTTTAGATTAAACGGATTCACTCCTCTAGTAAAGATGACTTTGAGATTTACTTCAAGTTTACTTATTTAGTAAACTACTGTATACTTAGAGCAGAAAATATGAAACAAATATTTTCCCATTTTAAAATGACTCCAAGCACCTTAAATTACCGATTTAAGGAAAGGCACCTGTAGAATTTGTTCTTTATTTCCGTCTAGTGCCCTGAAAGCCATCTTTCTCCAGAAGGCCGTGATTTCATTCTGGGCTCTGATGTATGCAAAGAGACAGTCTTGTATCTGATATCTTGGCTGGTCGAGACTTTTTCTCATGCTTAAAGTCACCTTTTGTATTTGACTGATCAGGAGGAAGTGGGAAGCGCTATTATGGCACAGTGGCTCGCGGTGGCTGTAAGCAATGATATCTAACAATGCCCTAAAGAGCTAGTTAAAAAGTGCCTCGCACACTCAGGAAAGCACTTTAATGTAACTGCATTAGAAAGCTGCCAATTGCTTGTTGGGCAAAACAGGACTTTTTTTGTGCTGTAAGGATTATTGAAGCATTTGTTACACAGTAATTTAGAAATCATAATAAAAGATTTCTAATTTTATTTTCCCCAGCAAACAACTAATGGATCTAGTGCATAGGAAGCCCAGACAGCATGCTAAAGAACTGTGAAATCTTGTTCGTTCTCCTAATTGGGAGGGCGGGGGATCGAAGCTAAGCTATTTTTTTGTGTGCCCTTTCCAGAAATAGAATTTTCAAAAGCAGAGGTAGGAAATAACTTGGTATCTCTTCAATTTTTCCACTGCCTTAAACTCTTGGTATGTTTGTGCAACATTTTAGTGTTCTTCAAATAACATGTTAAATGCTGATCGAGTGTCAGAACTCTAGTAGGTGACTTAAACGTTCTCAGTACTCCCCCGTAACAGGAACCTTGGTGAAATGATGATAGATGAAGAGATTAGATTTTACAAAATCCTAAAAGGGTGACTGGCATAAAGTGCTTTGTAGAGGACATCCTTCAGCACTCTCTACATGCCAATATCTTACATAGTTGGAGAGAAATGAGAGATACTTAAAAATTAAAAGAAAAAAATAATAATTTTTGAATTGTTTCTTTAGACTGACAAACTTGTCTCTTTACTGTGTTATGATTTCCTTCATGTATTCTTTTTGGAACTGGAGAAGTAATCTCATCCCAAGACTGTACACAAGCCTTTAGCAGCTATTAGAGGGGTGATGTTGGATATGCTTAGGACAGGATATCCTAAGATGAACCTTGATATTCATCAGTTAAACTTGAAATACAGATCTATAATTTAAAGAAAAAAATAGCCTCACATCAAGGAAAGGAGAACAAGAAAATAATGAAGTGTGACGATTTGCTGAATTTCTACCTTAAGTCATGGTTAAACCTGATCACATGCCACCCTAAATGTTAACTGGTATTGTTGTGTGAATTTTTGTGAAATTGGCATTCCCGTGCATCTAAAATGTTACAGGCCTGAGGATATAGCAATGACAAAAGTGCATCAGGGAATTAGTAGATCTGTTAGATGGGTTTGCAACCGGAAATCCAGAACACTTAGCTGCATCTGAGCAGTGGCTGGTACGCTTTGTTTATTATTCACTGCCCTCAAAAATTGCAGGCAAATTTCTCCTTTGCAAAACTTCTTCCAAATCAAAAAAAGCACCCTATCTTGGGAAGATCATTTAAAAATAGTGATACACATAATTTTTCTTTGTCAGGCTAAGACAAAAAAAATAAAATTGATTACATCATATTATACCAAGAAATACTTGCATGCAAACTTGCTTTCTAGAATTCTCAGATGAAGATGAAAATTGTCTTCTGTTTTCATCAGTCATACTTGTTGGAACAGCTCTTCATGATCTAAGGGCTTATATTGTTCAAACCTCGATGTTAGATGAGCAGTAGCAAAGTCTGAGTCGTAGAACTTGAGCATGAAAAGCTGTATTTTAGCTAAAGGGAACATAAACCCTTCGCTTCAAAGGGACAAGCATCAATACCTATGTTTAAATCTCTAAAAAGCAGTCTTTGGCACAGAGGACAGAATTAAAATTCAAGACTGGAAACCCTACAATTCGTGGCTGATACACAATGGCTACTGTAGAAGAACCTTTTCTTATTTGAATACAGAGCTTTTAGAAAATGTCATTCCGATTTCCCTCCATCTTTTCAGTATGGAATTCCAAGTAAGTTAGACTTGAAAAGCTTGGAAATATTCTCTTTCACAAATTGCGTTTCATGCCAAATATTGTGATGAAACACAGCGTTGAATATGTTTACTTGTTCTGGTATTTTCAATTTATGCTGTTAAGCAGTGGCTGTTGAGTTAACCATATGACACACAATGCAACATGTGACAGAATACAGGAGATTGAGATGGAAGTCCGGACAGAAAAGATCAAATACCTGATTTCATTTTTGAATAGCAGCACCCATGAGAGATTTCGTTAAGAGACCATTGTGGTAGAGAGGAGGAGGAGGAGGAGAGGAAGACAGAAGGCCCTGGAAGAAAGTGGAATCAAGTTTCTGAAAACTGCAGCCTTTACAAAGAAGGTCCTTTAGAGACAAATAACATGCAGGTTTATAAAAAAGAGAAGTGGATTTAGAATTAAGAACTCGGAATACTAGTGAGCGTCCAACAATGAATCTTAGCAAAGAAAAATACCTGTTGCTGTAGGAGCTCCAGTTGTGCCTTGAAAGTACAATGGAGAAAGGACAGAAGTGAAAAGACAAGTCTATTCTTCTTTCTATTCAGGAAAGGACCGGCCTTCTCTTCTGACAACTGTCATCTCAGTTTGTGCAGTATAGCCCTTCATGAGACCTGGAAGGATGCTTGATGGTAAACTGTCTTCAAGAAAGAACAGTTCATTACAAAAAGCTTTAGAATTTGGGCCTCCTTAACAGCCTTTCAGATAAAAGGGACAGACCAGTCTTTCTTATATGATTTAAGTAAGACTGTGATCACTGAATAGATCTGCAGGATGGCAACAAGGACAGAGATTTATATAAGAGCTTTAAGAACAGAGGTTTATAATTAATTAGTCAGCAGTGAATCGGTGGAGCATTGGGAAGGAGAAGTAAAGGAGAGACCCACAGTGCTGCTTGCAGGTTAGGCTGAAGTGAAAGCTCTTGGGGTGTGGGCCAGACTGACAGAGTTCTGCTAAAAGAAAAGAAAAAGCATTAACCTGTGTTCATGCCTGGATTTAATTCCACAAGACACTGCAGGACCTAAAGCAAACCAATTGGGACCTAAGGTACATCAAGTAACATTTAACCAGTTGTATGTTCTTTTTATGACTTCTGTTTGTGAGGGAGGTAAATGCATGTCTTAGGCAATAAAACATTTCCCCTGATTATAGCAAATGGTGTTCCTTTTCCCTCGCGGGATGTAATAGGAATATCAATGTTTTATATCTCTCATGAAAAAAGCCCAAGTTTGATAAAAAATGAAACACATTTGGTAGAGTTGTTAGCCCAGGTAAGGTAAAGTACCATTATACAAAAGTCATAGGCATAGAACCCTAAGTATGAAGGATTCACTTACAGTGAATCCAACCAAACTTCTGCATGCCACATCCAAAATCCAGATGAGCTTGGAAAGAAAAGCTTGTGATCAGGCTTTCATAAAGACCACCAAATCTCTAAGCAAAGGTGACACCTTTTATCAAAGGTAACAACTGTCCCAATAAATGCAGCAAATAGAATTTTAAATTGGGATACAGAGTTATAGAAGGGGCAGCGGGGAGGAAAGCATCTGAGACAGTGGGAAAACAGAAGAGAACCAGCTCAGAAGAATAATCTTGGGAAGTGTGTCCAATTTTTCTAACGTTTCTAATCACTAACTTCTCTGCAGTTGTGTGGGTATCTTTGAAAGTAGAATTTGCCCCCAGTAGAGTTTGAATAGCATGCTAAGCAGATGTTTTATTTCAGGAATGTAAATATGTGAAAAGGATATGCCAAGATATTTTCTTTGATGTGGAATAATAAAATCAAAAGAAAGAGTGACACAAGCTTGCCTTTCCCTTCTGTATAGTGAGCTGCACTTTTGCAGTTAGTTGTGTGGCTTCTGGGGGAAAACTTTTCCAAGCCTGCAGGGTACCAGGAACACTGAGGTCTTTTCCCTTCCTGTGTTGTCACAGAACCAAACTCTCTCAATATGTGCCTCCTGTCTGTCCAGCAGAAATACCTGTGCTAGTGCAGCTGAAAGGCCACCATCTCGGGAGTTCGTCTCAGAGGAGGAATGCTCTCCCTCAGGGGGTTTGGAGCAGGGTACCCACCTGCAAGGCAACTACCCTCATCACCAGCCTGCTGTGCTGGCTCTTCTGGACAAGGCTGTCCACTGGCAAACTCTTGTGTTAAATGGCAGCAATGGGAAAGCCTCTGTGTGTGGGATGGGGGACTGCAACCCAGCAGGGAGCACGCTTGTGAGACCCTGTGATACCCCGGTCCCTTCTGCAATCGTTGTGTTTGTGCAGTAGGATTATGCCAACAGGAGAAACTGAAAAACCATAAAGACTCTACTTCTTGTTTCAGGCAAAGGACCTGAAGTTAAACATTTTGTCTTAGGTTTTAACAAATGGATATTTTCAGGAAAAGAGAAAAGGCAACCAATGAAGAACTGGCAGTGGGTCTTCTTAAAGATAGTTGTCCAAGTTTTCTTTCTAACACCCTAGAAACATTGTGTCTCATTGCAGTAAACAGAAATTTTCTGTATGCTACTAGGGGAGCATGTGCTATGTCTGACAAGTTCTGCATATTCCTTAACCTTCACATTTTTCTACCAGACAAGTTCCTACTACTTCTCAAAACACTGGTTTCCAAATACCTGATTATAATATACAGCTATAAGTCAAGTTTGTGTATACCAAGGCAGTGTTTTCATGCATACATTCTTCTGAATGCAGGTGTTTACTGCTATTTGAACTGGGATTTCACTGCAAAATTAGACAGAGTAGTTCTTACAGTCAATTCTCGTGAAGCAAGAATTGTTGTGGTAGGTTTGTTTTGGTGTTTTAAGGATTTTTTTAGTTTGGCATGAATTGTTTAAAACTACCATTTTAGTGTAATATCAAAAGAGAACATAGCACAGTTTGGTTAGGTAATGTCTGGGAGGAGGAAGCACATGCAAAGAGCCGAGACCTGGGCTGACGGCAGCCAGTTAAGGTTTGACATTTCATGATACTGGTGTCCTTCAGTCCAGCTTTGAGCAGAGTCCAGCAGGCTGTAGCTGAAATCCTAGCCTCCCAATGCTTTCTCTGCACTGTTTTTAAGGTATAAGGTACAATATGATTAAAAAAAAAAATAAATCTGTATTTTGTGGAATATGCATAAAGTTCAAGAAACAGATTTCATGTATTGTGCATTGGCGTGATTTATTTTGTTTCATGTTTTCTGTATGTACCGAATTTGGTATGCTGTGGTTTTACATTTGTGCTAGTTTACGTTAGCTGTAAATGTGACCTCAGCGTGTTTATACAATGTACTGAGGCTTCTCAAGTTGACAGTTACCAGGATGTTTCTTGTGCTGTGCTACCATTGAGAATCACAGATCCTACAAGATAAATTTGTGTAGGATTTTGTTTATTTAGATGTTGTGAAACAGTTAGTTTAGCTTATCTCTTGTCGTGTTTTCTGCTATGTCAGTTGAAAATTCTTCATTGGTAAAAAATTGTTTCTCTTTAAAAATGTCTGTCTTCTATTTTTGTGACAGTGAATAATTGTTTCCTGAAGATTAATGTTTATAGTCAGTAAAGTCACTTCTGATGTCTAGTTTCACAGACTTTTGCCAGGGAAGAAAAAAAAAAAGAAAACCTTACAGAACTTGAAAATCTTGCAGAAGCAGCCACAACAATACATTTTAATATAAAAAGATGATAGTTATACAGAAGTATGGAGCTTCTGTTTTTTACTAACATTATTGCATACTTCAGGTTTTGCTCATCTCTCTCCCTCCCCTCCAAATGCTAGAACTGAGCTGAACTAAACATTATACTTTTTAAAATATTATGTTTTAACATACATCATGCTTTTCAGAAGATCTAACCTCCTTTAGAAGTACTAGTCCCTGAAAATGTGATTCTGGTAGCCTGCGTTCTCAGAGAACACATGCTAAATCAGGAGGGTAAACATGTTTTACAAACCAGAGCTTGCACTGCTGCTAAATTAAAGACCTTTTTTTAATATTTTCAACGATTACCCCATGTGTTGGCATTTTTGCACATTCAAATGTTTGTGAAATTGTGGGTGATGAAAACCATCCCTTTTAGCCATATTAATTTCTTACACTGTCTCTGAAAATCCTTTGTAAAATATTTGCAGAATAAAAGGGGTGTGATAGCTTTATATGGTTACCAAAGCTCCAAAAGTAGCAGGGTTGCTTAAACTCTGAAACTTTGCCTTCATACTGTGCATGTGTATATAAATGCCAAAACAATGCAGAAGACTGCATCATAGTGATGCCACAGCTACAGCAATAAAGTCACATCAAAGAGCTTTGTGGTACCTTTGTAGTCACATCAGAATCACACCAGACAACAATCAATCCACAGTCGTGGCACACCACAGACACTTCACATTCATAATGCAGTCACCTATTAGGATGATCACAGACATGCTAGAGTATCATTACTTACCCTCTAGTAAAACTGTATTTGCATCATGTCAGTCCTATGGATTAGAAGATTTTACTCAAATTTTCTTGGGTATTGTCCTCCGTAAATAGAGTCAAAACACTAGGTAGGAATATATTTCTATATAAATGTGTTCTATTACATGTCAGTTCTGGTTTTGTTTACAGAAGAGACATTTCTATTTCAAGAAGCTTAGAGAATACTATAGTGATTTTTGTCCTGCCTGTATCCATTTAGATTTTTTTTTTAATGCAAAATATGTTATCAGAAATTACATCTTATAAGCATTGGTGTTGAAGGCTTGAGATATATTTACATTTTGCAATTTTATTCAGAAATTAGAACTAGCATTGTTGTATCTAAAACATTGTGCAGATTTACTAAAAATTAAAATATACCATTATCTTTTTTCTTAATGATCTTTTGAAACATTTGTCACTGGGAATTGCCCACCAGAATGTCGTTCTGCGTTTTAATGGCAGTGTAAGTTTCATTGGCTACAAGTTCTGGGATATCAGTATAACTAATATTTGAACCACAGTCATGCAATGTAATTTAGGATTGCATCATACATTTCAAGTGCATGCAAAGATGAAATAGATCCACACAAGATGGGTGCAATGTACTTTGCCTCTCAGTGTGTCATCACAGGATACGTGCTGTCTATGGATCAAGCAGCAACTGTGTTTTCTCTGTCTGTCTTAGGATTGCTTTTTGCTTTGCAATGATTTCATTTGAATCTGTGTCTGAAATTTCAGGAATCCAAATATTTGTTCAGAAATCAGGATAAAACTAGATTTTTGTGCTTTTTTTCAATGTAGTGTGAGGAAACTTATTCACGTGGAACAAGACATATAGATTCAGAGCTAGAAGCTTTGAAGTATGGTACGAAGGAATTGATGAGAAGAGATAGAAAGAGATGGATGCTTTTTCTGTGTCTTAATTCATGTTGAGAGTTCAACTCTCTTAAGCTAAAGCTGCAATTGTATAACATCACATATGATCCACCAGAGTTCCAGCAGGTACAGTACCAGCTCTGGGTACTTTATCCTCTCTGGGAACAGGCATTGTTCTTTTCCCAACGGCATATTTTTTTTCTTTTTTTCCCTTTGACGGCGTAAAATGAAACTCAGTTTCCCTGCCAAAGTCACATACAGTTGAAAAATACAATCATAGTTTTGTATAAGGTTTTGAAATCTTCCTAAAAATGTAAACCAGAACCGCATGTCTGTTAGAGCTCCACGGGGCAGGATGAAAAAAATCCTAGATGGGAGGTCATCCTTCTTTATTAAGTCACACAGATCTTGGAAGACATTTTGTAGAAGCCAATTGTATTGTGTGGAACCCAATTTGCGGTGTCACTCTTTAAATCCTGTAGGATTTTCCATGCAGTTCGTTGTTCGGCGCAAAGAGCCGGGTTGTTGTTCACCCTGAGCGCGAGGGTTGCTCTCACCCCACGCTCTGTTCCCCCGTTAATGACTGGGGGTTTCACGTCTCCTGTATCTGTCCCAAGGGAGGAGCTCGTGGGAACGAGGGGGCAGGTCATTCTCAGCGACAGGCTCCTGGCTTGGGATCTCGCTCCTGCCAGAAATCTGTCTGAGCCTGAATCTGGCAAAGTTTAGGAAGCAGCGTTAAATGCACCTCTTTGTTCAAGGCTTCCACTAACGGCAGGCGCAGGAATTTTACTTGGCAGTCGGTATCCTGGCTACCCTTTTCAGGGTACTTCTATAGCTGTTTCAATAGCGAGGAGGGATATGGAGTGGGTTTTGTGGTGACTTAGATTAGAGGTACATTATGTAAAATGCATCCAGGTACGGTGATAATTTTCCTTGATGATTTAAATATATATGTGTGTGTATATATGTATGATAATGCTTGACTGGTTTCTAATTTTAATTGAAAAAAAAAGAGCCTTTAGTTTATATAAATTTAGAAAGGTATTAAACCTGAAAAATATGCAGAGGAATAAGAACTGTGTGTAGGAGCAGCTTACAGACTTTTTATCATGGTGTGTTTACCTTTATTACTTTGGATAAAGGTGACGATTCCAAAGTAAGAAGAAAGTAGAGATTTTTGAAAACAAAATTTATTGTTTAGCCTTAGGAACAAATGTGAGAATTGGGCATTTTTTTGCTGATTCTCCTTTACAAAATATGCTCTGGATTTAGACGATGACTTCTATAGTCAAAATGTGTAAAAGTTTTTGAGCAGGACAGATTTTTCCTATGAGTAGAAGCACAGTGGCATTTCAATACTGAACAATAGCTCTGAGGGTGCCAGAGCCTGCCTTGGGCATTAGCAGATTCCATTGCCAGAAAGACTGCTGGTTTAGCCCTTTACAGAAATGAGCTGATGTCTATCTCAGCAGGCAGAAGAGCATTGCCTGTAGGAAATTTACTACAGTGCATGAGTGCATTGAGGTCTAGACATTAAAATAGGCCCTATCTATGGCTAAACACAAGACCCGCCTTTCCCCATCCCCCAGTCTGTCTATCCAGCAACAACTGGATAATTCTTCACAGCTTTTGTGGCAGAACAAGATCCTGAAAAGAGATGTGGAGAAGGAGGGGAAGAAGAAGAGACAAGTAGAGGGACTTTAATGTTGCTGCTGTTGGCAGAGAGAAAATACCACTGGTAGTGCTGTAAGACAGAGGTCAGACAAACATGAGAAGTGTTTAAAATTTCTGTGATGCTGAAGAGGAGTTGCTTTAAGTTTGCTGGAGGGGTAAAGGAAAAGGCAAGTGGAAGGAATGTGTCTGAGTGGCAGGGAGTTGACATGTCTGAAGTGACAAGTGAGCAACTGAGTTGGTGGTTTGACCACTGAGAGGGGGTGGAACTACATTTTTTTTCTAAAGTTACAGGGGATTGGTTTGGAAAATAATACATCTCAAGCTTGTGTCTCCTGTAGCTCCTTTCCCAGCTTGGATCACAAAAGAAAGTTCAGGAATCAGAGAACAGGTTCTTGAACTGTACTATTTCCAACCCAGCTTAGACATTTGCATAGATGCAAAGTCCTCATGAGGACTGCAGCACAATTGTTCAGAAACAAGTATCTTTAGATGTCTGTAATCTTGAACATTCACCTATCAGGACACAAATGATGAAGTCACAATTGCTCGCTGTGCTTACATGTTCTTTGAAGAACGTTTTCTTCCATGACCTATTCCTTTCAACAGCTTTTTGGGAGTAGTACCTTGCCCTCACATCTGTGCTCTGCCAGACCCAAATATGTCCCTGGTCAAAGTTGCCTCTATCCCAACTGAGTCCAGGTAGCCAAAGGATCACAGAGTGAGAAACCGCTTGTTTTGTCTGTGGCTGGCAAGGAGATCGTGCCCAGTCTTGCTCAGTTGAATTCCTGTTCGTGTTTGCATTTAGGCTGTGCTATCATGGGTCGTTCTAAGGAATTGTGTTTACCTGCTTTGGTTAGCAAAATGCTGTGACAGTGATGTTCCTACATAGCAATACTTCTATTTCACTCATTTCAAAGAGCTTGGAGAATTTCTTCTCTTTAATTCATCAGTGCCTATTTTTAGTTTGCCTTTTTACTAATTCTTATGCTGACTAACAATGATAACGGAACTTTTTACATGAAGCAGACTGTCTTACAACTTGACTTTTTTTCTTCTGAATTATATGTTTTAATTAGTAATAAGTGTTATGAATAAAGATAATTGAAACACTTCATCACAACATACTTAATCCTTAGATTTGAGATGGTAGTTTGCATCTAGACCTAATGGCATAAACACATCCTTGCTTTAATTGTCAGAAAACAATTTCATAATTTTTGTTTTAGGGAGTCTTCAGTTACACACACATTTAGAAATCGTTTTCTTTGACCGAAGTTTGTATGTGTGACAATGCAATTGCCTTGTTGCATATGTTCTCATCCTGTTAAATTTCATATCATTTCTCTAGGATCTCAGTCTAAAGGCTTTTTCTCTTATCGTTCCTTGGGCTTAATTTTGCTTTGGAAAATCAAGCTCTGTGCTCTTTTTGTTTCATACCCTGTCATTTAGAATCAGACAACAATAATTCTGGAATTGGAATGTGCTTTCTGTTATCTGGCTGATTTTGATGGATTGTCATGCGTCGGTTTGACTTTGCAGAGGTTGAATATAGCATTAAAATGTTTTGAGCAGTTAACTGAACAAACATGCCATGGAAACTAGAGAGAAAGGTCACTGGCACAGCGTTTGACGAACAAAGCTTTGCGGGTTTTTGGGGGTTTTTTGTTTTGTTTTGTTTTTATTTTTAACTTGAGAAAAGCTTTGAGATAGTGTATAGTAACACAGTTTGCAGATCACTGAATTATGTACTGTACACATGGTTAACGATTTATGGGGCCCTGACTTATTTAATCGGGTAATGCATATACTTTGTACGACAAGCAAGCAGATGAAAACTCTGAATGGAAGAAATCGTTCATCCTCTGAATGACAAGCATTATATGCTGTGTTATCAGAAAATAATATGACTTTTTCCAGCCAAAAGTTGCTGTTTCCAGTGGCCATTGTCTCATCTGAAAATATCAATTAAGCAAAAACGTGTAATAAATAGTGTGTTTCACTTGGGGTTCATTAAGCAGGGGCAAGGCAAAATAGAGTGATCTCAGATCTGTGGCATTTGGCTCTCGTGCTGTCATTGTCATAAATTTCGTTGCTTTGCAGAAAGGACACAGCCTGCTACAATGCACTTGATTTTAATACCTGCTGGAACTGAAATGTGTTCTTGATGTAGCAGAGATTTTAATCCTAATGAGTGGGAGGTGGTAGATAGCTGTAACGATGTGTTGCAGCGAAGGATATAAAGGGTAAGGATAACCAAAGAAAAGCATTGTACTGTTCACAACAGAGATGGCTTTTTCACAATGTTGGCATAGCACTTAGCATACTGGGGCTCATAGTCTGGATTGGAGTTTGTTGGTTACATTAAAATGA